>NC_054701.1:86746064-87009080 GCF_016097555.1 Gigantopelta aegis
ATGGGTAATAATTAAATAAACGGAATATTCAAGAATAACCACAAACATTAAACAGTTCACGTTTATTTCAGTGTTTCAGTTAATTGGGAATAAATTAATTTGGGTGATTTTAGCATGGGTCCGTTCAATAGGCTAATACACATTAAAACTATAAGTCCGCCTTTTTTATTACTATGAAATTTACTACAAGTTATTCATTTCTAAGCTGATTGATTTGTAAATTGCACACAAAATTAGTATTGTTTTGTTATTTCCAATACACTTTTACTTTTCTTGTTACGTCAAACAAAACTGAAATTAATAGCAAAAAAACATTTGTTTATAGAATGATGGGACAGATTTTTTTTTTTATAATTTCAAAATTTGTCATGAAGAATATCGATAACAACATCCCCAAGTTCAACCAGCAAACGTTTGTCTAACGTTCGTGAACTATTTGACTGGTTCTCAACGTGGCCATTTGGTTTATTGTGAAGCGCATAAACCGTCTAGCGGACGTTTTTCCGCTTGGTCTGGTTGAACGCAGCTTACATTTAAATAGTTAATAATAATAATAATAATAAAAATTACCTGAAATAATGAAAAGTTTTGGCAATTTTTGTCTTCTTTAGTCTTCTTTTTCTTTTAGGCATGGTTTAGCCTATTTTCAAAAAAAAACATTGCCGCGGGATTCTTTTTTGGCTATTTACGTTTTTTTTCGTAAATGTACGACGTTAAAACTTTCGGCAATTTACGGTGGGTTTTTTCCCGTAACGCTGTACGTTTCAACCGTAATTTATCATTTGTTACGTTCGATGTGCAATTATAATACATGACCAAGAAACTGTATACAAACACTACCGAGGAACATGGAATTCGTGCATGTTTAATGTTTTAAAATAAAAGTTATGGTTATACAAGTTTAAAAAACACAAACATACACAAAAGGAGCACCATGGCAGGTAAAAGGGCACGGTTATTCATAGCCGTAAAGTAACTGGTATTTTTGAGGCATCACGGCAAAGGCACAAGGCAGTACGGCAATTGCCGTGGAGCCGTCGTGAATTTCGAAGCCTGAGACGGTCAGACAGACAGACTGGCAGACAGAAACCTAGTCTTCTCCGGTTGGACCGGTAGGGGACTAATATATATATATGTGTGTGTGTGTGTGTGTGTGTGTGTGTGTGTGTGTCGTCTCGGATCCTCCTGGTGAGCGAACCAAGATATTATTGACAAGTACACACACTGGTCAGTTTGAACATATCTGTGGTAAACAGGTAATATTTTAAAAATAATAAACCACATGCTTTTTGGCGTGTTTCTAATCTCAGCATGTGTCCCGCTGCACAAATCGATAAATATATGTTTTGCAATTTACTGTTGTTAAACGGTCAGCGCTTAACGGGCTATATAACGGTCCATACAATGCTTCATAGTGTTCAAATGAACAGCAGTATTTAATTTGTGCGGCGAAGTGTTAAGCAATTGTGAACGTCACAAGATAGCTCCGGGCCGTGACAAAAAGTATAGAAATACTTATTTGAGGAATAATGCCAGCCAGCAATCAGATGCAGGCTGAATGGTAATATGCACTTTAAAAATCGTATCACTGAATGCTAAATATATTAGACTGAACCTTTCTTTCGGAAATCAAGGGGTTCGAGGAAAAAACTGAATTGAATACCCATAGTCGTTGACAATGTGAATCAATCAGTATAAATTGTCGGCGGCAAACTGTGCGGATCATTATTGGCCTGAGACAAAAATCCTCTTAGCGTGTTGATACAATAGCTGTGAAGCACGAAAATCAACACCAAATGAGGATATTGTTCAGTCCCACATTAGGCGGCTGTGGTGTCTGAATGCCTAGAAACGTATCGTGCATGGCCAGTGGTTCAAAACGACCCGTTTCTAACGGAGTGATACAAACACGCACCTGTCGAGTCGAGGGTATAAAAGGGGAACACGATAACACACTAATGGCCAACGACGTCAGCACCACCATGAGATCGCGACGAGTGATGTTTGACGATTACTTGGGGACGTTCTACGTCGAGACCAGAGTAGAAGCCCTTCAGAGACAGACCGAGAATCGAGCCAGCGAAACCGAAGTGTTAAACAAATCCCAGGACGCCAGGTTCGATTTCGCGCAGAAGCAAATTGAGGCAGCTAGGAGGATATTCGAAAGGAAGTTTCTAGTCGAGGCCAACCAGCATAAGCAGAATCTGAGAGAACGCATTGCTTACAAACAGATCCTTGATGATTTCACTGGACGAAATGGAAATAACAGTCTGGAATCTGATCTTGAGTCTCGGGTTCATATTCTAGACAGTAGTAGAATCGATCTGCAACCTCTTATAGAACAGAGGATAAAAGAACGCAGCCCTTCATCCCGCAGGCGAAAAGCTGCCCACAAGTTGCTGATAAATCGAAAACCTGTAGAATTGTTTGACAGTGGTCGATCGACGTCTTCGTTGTTGCAGTCTGCACGTCGTAAACGTGGTCGTCACAGTTCCGAATCGGACGACAGGGGGCGCAAGTATACAACTAGACAGTCAAACGCGAAGCTCATTTTACCTCCGATCTCCATGAATATGAATAATGCACGTGCATCTTCCGACGGCGCCAGTTTGAAATCTAAAGTGACGCAGCAGACAGATTTGAGTTTACCGTCAGTGTTTCTCACACAAGATGGCCGCAGCTGATAGTTTGTGAGATTGTTACTTTAATAGATCACAACGTAGACGTTATTGCCAATTGTTCCATCCTGCAGTCGCTTCCTTCAAAACGTGATTCAAAGTTGGATTGTTCAAGATTCGTATTGATCAAAGTTCTGAAGGAATTTAACACTTTGCAAAATGGAAAATTGAATACTGGAATGTGAATACCCAATCACCGATTCTGTTTAACTTGGATAATTATTAAAGACGACATATGCGTCTGCACTTGTAGTTATAAACCTACAGAAAGTGTCAGTAATTGTTCCAAGAAAATGTTCATTGGTGTTTACATCATGTACTCACATCAAACAGAATGTGGGAATATTCTTCGTTTTACGGAGTTTTGCGCAAGTTTTTTTTATACTTTATTATTATGGTTAACCTATTATTTGTATACATCTACACTGTATTGTTAATTATTATTAAAACCGCTTTACATTAGCTTTACAGCAAATGTGAAAATATCAAGACAATGAGTTTTTGTTTTGCGGATTTCTGTAGTTCAATTAAGTTTAAAGAACTGTTAAGCGGCTTTTACTTATCCCCGGTGTGCTGCGTTGGTAGAGATGAAATCATGCGGCACTTCATGTTGTCACACCTGAAATACCATTACATGCCTCAAACAAATTCCCTGCGTTTTCTAAGTATATAAAAACGATATGAGAAATGATATATAATGTTTGTTATTACGTTATGCAGAAGGACTCGTTACTTGATCAGTTTTGTAAAAGGCACCGCATGCCTTATTAAAAAAATAATAATTAGTAATAATATAAAAAGGCCCTGCTGCATGTGAATGACTGTAACGAATGTTATTCGAGCGATTTAGAAGAAGAAAAAACGCACATTCTGCTCTTCACATACCGTGCAGTCAAATCAAATGAGGGCTTTGACATGATTATAGCAAACTTTGGTTCAGTCGCGCAACCCATATATATTTTTTAAAGATGAATGGTGGGGAAAAAGTACATTTCCACAAACTTATTTATTACAATATCTGCATGTTAATGGTTAAATTGTCACTTTGATAGTTTACTTTTATAATAGTGGTATTACATGAAACCAAAGTCATTGGTGAAATACTATGCCATTTAGTTACAGTTTGCTTTGTTTAACGACACAATTAGAGCACATTGATTTATTGATCATCGGCTATTAGATGTCAGATATTTGGTAATTTTGACATGTATAGACAGGAAACCCGCTATATTTTTCCATTAGTAATAAGGGATAATTGTTATCACCATCCCACAGACAGGATAGCTCATAACACAGCCTTTGATATACCGATAGTGGTGCACTGGCTGGAAAGAGAAATAGTCTAATGGGCACCCGACGGGGATCGATCTTAGACTGACCGCACATTAGGCCATTAAGAAGCTATACCTAAAACTACAGTACGTACTAAAACAATTATCATTTGTCTTCTTTTGCAACAATCCGCAAGGTTTTTTTGTTGTTGTTTTTTGGGGGGTGGGGGGGTGGGGGGTTGTTTTGTTGTTTGTTTGTTGGTGTTGTTGGGTTTTTTGGGGGTAGGATTTATAATGCAGTTTCTTACTTCGAGGTTTTTTCCCAATATTTCGAGATTTCATTTCAAAGTCATCACCGTAAATTTGTCCTGGTGGTCGCTGTCGAATATCTCAAGTCGAGAAACTTAAACACGAAACAACCAAATATCTTGAAGAAGTGTGTTTCATCCAGGAATTAAAAAAACAACAAAACAAAACTACACGTTGTGGTAGACTGAATCAATCGACCATTAGTCCAGATAAGAGGGTATGTGAATGAATCGTAGACGTTTTCATAAAAATATGAAACTTGGCACACACACACAATGAAACTTGGCACACACACTACACATCAGGGATATTAGCTTTAAGATTCTCAATTCGCCATGTGTCGGCAATGGCAATTTTCCCATATTACAGCATGAACAAAATAATCAAAACATTTCATTGTAATTTTATGTTTCACTCTTTCCATCAATGAAACTTTATAATAAATAAAAAACATAAGTAGGAAATTAACCTTAGATGAAATAGTTGTTTATTATTTTTATCATCATTATTATTATTATTATTATTATTATTACTATGTATTAATTTTTGGTTTTGAAATGTGAAGACTTCAACCACATAAACAAGAGAATAAAAAAACACATTTTCTAACAAACTATATTAATTGTATTAGAATATCTATAAAGGCTGACCAAGAGATCACATGATGTTAGTTACTGGGACACAGTTTTCACGCCATGTTTACCAATAATAATATGGAGAACTGTGAAGAACGAACTACTGTTTGGTGAAGCAGACTTTCTGATTTGGCCTCAGATTACAGTTATCTTCCCATTTGGTTGTCCAAAATCCGGAAATTTGACCGCGCAAGTAGTCTGCTGTTTGATTGTGATTATTTCATGGCAGACAGCTATGAAGTGGCAACTGTTTGACTGAAGTGACAGGTGATAGCATGTAGTTTGTAAACATGTGTAACTTGTTGACATTGAAGACTTGTTTGTGGTAATTCCGGCCCATGCAAAAGTAGTGCTTTTTGTGTAAAATGGGTGTACTCCGGACTGGTTTAGAGGGTGTGTCTGTTTAAACCAATATGCTGGGAGAAAGAGCTGGACAACAGGGGTTGTCCTTTTCAGGGTATGTGTCCCCCATGCAGGCAAAGGTACATACAAAACTTCACGGGCCTGCTGATATTAATAAAAATGTTATAGCCACTAAGGCTATATAGAAACATATAGCGAAATTAATTGTGGTCTGAGGCCATTTCGTTGACCACGGATTCTTGAGGAAGCCAGTTGACGCTGAAGGAAGAACGTGTTTCTTTTAACAACGGGCGGGACCTAGCCCAGTGGTAGAGCGACATTAAATAAAACATGTCTTTCTTTTATTTAACGACGCATTCAACACATCTCATTTACGGTTATATGGCGTCAGACATATGATTAAGGACCACATAGATATTGAGAGAGGAAACCCGCTGTCGCCACTTCATGGGCTGCTTTTTTCGATTAGCAGCAAGGGATCTTTTGTATGCACTATCCCACAGACATGATAGTACATACCACGGCCTTTGTTACACCAGTTGTGGAGCACTGGCATGGACGAGAAATAGCCCAATGTGTCCACCGACGGGGATCGATTCCAGACCGACCGACCATCA
This sequence comes from Gigantopelta aegis, assembly GCF_016097555.1. Classification (NCBI taxonomy): domain Eukaryota; kingdom Metazoa; phylum Mollusca; class Gastropoda; order Neomphalida; family Peltospiridae; genus Gigantopelta; species Gigantopelta aegis. The sequence continues at coordinate 86,751,938 of NC_054701.1, forward strand.
AGTGGACGCTTTAACACTGGGCTATGTCGTCCCCCCCCCCCCCCCCCCCCCCCCGTCTCTCTTTCGGGGACCAAATTTAGAGGCTGGATTTTAAGTCTTTTGGGCCTTTTAGAAAAAAAATTAGTACTTGGTGTACCTAGCGAAAATTCCGTCTGTCACCAAAGACAAATCTATGATGGCCGCTGGGAGCCATCCTGAAAAATATCGCTTAATATGTGAGCTAGAATCATGAATAATGTAGTTTCCATTACACAGAGGGTGTCTAATTTCATGGTGGTTTTATTTTCTTTACAATTTGATGTCATCTTGACATTGAAATCGATTCCCCTTAGTAAATCCGTTGGGTTCTCTCCAATTCAATCCAGTTTCCGAAGATTGGTATATTAAATACCGTGGTAAATACCGATACTGGGTGTTTTTGTAAAGTGTATACAATAGATTTGATAAGAATAGTTCAATTTGCAGTGTGTGTATATGTGTGCGTGCGTGCGTGCTTGTTGTTTGTTTTTTAGTTGCTTTGAGGGGGGGGGGGGGGGAGAGAAGTTGTGTTTTCTGTGACTAGACCATAAAAATATTTTTTTAAAGATACCAAATAGTCATAAATATCAAATTAATTTTGTATATTAAATTCTCGAGCACAGTATTAAACGATATTCAAGATTATAATAATAATAATGATAATAAAAAAAAGATTACAGTAATATATAAATGATAACCCGGAGGTGGTTGTTGTTGTTGTTTGTTTTGTTTGGGATTTTTTTTTTTTTGGGGGGGGGGGGGGGGTCGGGTTGTTGGGTTTTTTGTCTTTTTTTTCTATTCCAATGCAAGACGTTATTAGATAAAGACGGGATTATTTCGGTCACCAAGTGCGTTAATTTACCTCTGGTTTTGACCTTACATTCTCCGACACCTAGATCCGCGTCAACGAACAGGAATTACTTTGCAAATAATAGCACGCTATGTGTTCGACAAGTGAGTAATAACTGGTCTGTATTATTGCATGCCGATAATCCTAATCCCAGGTGCGTCATGCGTATAGCCACAGCATACCTTAACACGCATGGAGCTGGGGGAACAAGGTGCAGCGCCGAGGTGGTAAACAGTGCGCCGGCGTTCCACAGCCTGCAAGAATTAATTATTGCCCATTCCACCTTCCATATGGTCCCGTTAGTTTAGTTTCAGTTACAGCATTCTACGACAGTTATATTATGTGGTAATTAAAAAAACACGAACATTTAATTGCCAGATTCGAACCCACTGCACCGACCTTTATGACATTTGATAGTATTGAACCTTAACTGCTCGGCCATCCAGAAAAGTGTATGCCTAATTAACAGTAAAAACTCATATAAATGTGTAGTGCCAAACACTCCCTTTTAAAATAATGTAATGTGTTTTGGGGTTTTTGTTTTGGTTTTTCTGGTCGTTTTTTGGGTGGTGGTGGTGGTATGTGTGTGTGGGTGGTGGTGGTGGTGGTGTGTGTGTGTGTGTGTGTGAAGGAAGCGTTTTATTTAAAGGCGCACTCAACACATTTTATTTACGGTTATATGGCGTTGGATATATGGTTATGGACCACACAGATACTGAGAGAGGAAACCCGCTGTCACCACTTCATGGGCTACTCTTTTCGATTAACAGCAAGGAATCTTTTAATGCACCATCCCAGACAGGATAACACATACCATGGCCTTTGATATACCATTCGTGGTGCACTGGCTGGAACGAGAAATAGCCCAATGGGCCAATCAATGGTAATCGTGTGTATTAGTATTCAGCAATGTTTGAATTTCACCTTTTTAAAAATAATAATTATATTAAAGGGTCTTCAGAGTGGCAGTGCTCTATAAGATAATCAGAAAGCGAGTCCTCTTGAAGCTAACTGGAATTTATCATGCAGAGAAATGGCAGTCCTCTATAAGATAATCAGAAAGTGAGTCCTCTTGAAGCTAATTGGAATTTAACATGCAAAGTGGCAGTCCTCCCCAAAACAACTGGAATGAATGGATGTTTAACACCATCAGCACCAAAAATAAATCAGCCATTGGGTGAAAAAAACAACTGAAGACAATCATCCTGGGAGTTAGTTGTCCTTCAATTGTTCCTAGCTCCAAGTACATTGTAAATAATTTTAGTTTGATTGAAATAACAAAAACACTATTTTTGTGTGCAATTAAAAAACATTGGTCGAGAAATACAATTTTTTTAAATACTAAATACCATTGTATGAAAACAACTTTCATTGCTGGAAACTAATATAGACAAAGCACCGGAGGGTAATCCATGAGGAAAAGGAGGCATATTTGTTATCTAATTATACTGACACACCAAATAGCAGCAAGATCCACATTGTTAAAATATTTTTTGGACTATGTCTTGTTTCGAGATATAACTTTGGAAGATGTCAGTGGTTTTGTCATTCAGACATAATAATTAATCCATAAACCTGTCATAGACAATCTTCAAGCTTGTTCAAATTAAATGAGGTGAATCTGTAACAGCATTGCTTGCATGCTGGCAAAAAAAAAAGTATGTGGACTCCAAATGTTCATCAAAAATGAACTCTTCACTATTTGGTGGCAGAAGTGTAAATGATTAATCCTCAATTGGCAGATCTACAATGTATACACTTCGCTGAGGTACAGAGTGGCTCAGGGTGATGTATAAACAGTACAAATGCTCTACTGGAATTTAAAGTTTTTAAAATCCAAGTAACACAGAATTTCTAATGTACTAGTAATCTTTCAATCCCACATTAACAGTTTTGAAGACTTGTTACCTTTTTTAACAAAAAAATTTCAAATAATGAATGCATATGCAACATAAAACAAACAACGTTTGATGTAAAAGAAAATTTCATTCAAAATTCACTTCAACTGCTTCTGTCATATTTGCCAATATTTAAGTACATGTAATTTGAATGCTACATTTCAGCTATGAAGAAAAAAAAATCCACCTATTCATAATTAATACAAAATACATTTAACAATGATCATTCATGTGCGTAACACACCGGACGCAAGACAGAAACAAGTCTCTATTGCTGATCAGATAACAATTTTCAGAGATCAAATAGTGTCACAACATATAAATCTCTTACAACTACACATTACATTTTCAATCTTATATAAAAGTCATCATCATCTTTTCTTTCTGCACATGCACACATACACACACATATGTAGTCCGATGAGCAGTACAACAAAGCTGACAACTGAAATGCATCACCAGGATAAATTGTTTTGAGATATCAATTCATTAAAAGGTGTATTGAAATCCGATTTTGATCAATTTCAGATCAGTTCATGAAATGTTGTACTGAAACCTGCTTTGATTATTTTGAAATGTTAGTTCATGAAATGTTGTACTGACATCGGCTTTGATCATGCTGAAATATACGTTGATGAAACATTGTTCTGAAATCTGCGTTGATCATTGAGATATCAGCTCCTGCGATGATCGTTTTGTGATAAGAATCATGCAAAATTGTACAGAAATCTGCTTTATTCATTCTGAAATATTAATTCATGCAAAGTTGTATTGAAATCTGCTTTGATTATTGAGATATCATTTCATGCAAAGTTGCACTGAAATCTGCTTTCAACATTTTAAGAGGAAGAAAGATTAAATCAGAAGGGAAGTGGGGTGCAGGGCTCACACTGGGAATAATTTAGATTTTGCCAATTATGAAATATGTAGAGCATTTCCTTGAACATGATTGAAAGAGGGCCAATTTATACAAAATAATTAGTAGCCAAAGACGAATTGTTGTAGCCATTTTGTATAAAAATTAGTAATTGGCTAATTTCGAAATGATTTTTTTTTCAATTGAATTGCAATGAAATATATATCCATTTCTATTTATTTGCTGTTTTGGCACAGGCATGTGCAAATGATATATTGTTGATATTGTTAAAGTAAGTCGACATAGAATTGGAAAGATGAATTATGAAAAACAAAACAAAAAACCATGAAGTTCCTCAATTGTTTTATGGCGAGTGTAATTTAAATAACATTTGGTAGATAATGAGTAAATAGACATTTAGCAGCTCATCTCCCAGCATTTGGTCCAGACACATCTTTTAAGCAAAGGTGGACTCGGTTATCAGGCAGTGGAAATCTTTTCTACAGTATATCATAACAATCAACAAATTCACTTGCTTACCATCACATATCAACATATTCATTCATTCAATTTGCCTAATACCAACATTCTAAAGCACTAAAACCTATACAACAACTAAGCACCATGTGCACTGTATGAATTACACTACAAGAGTTAACATTCTAAAATGACACTAGCAAACACCACAAAACACTATAGCAATAATATTCTTTCCATAATTGTTAGTTGGGACTATAAAGCAGTCAGTTTTATGGGTGTTTTTTTTTCTTCAGAAATGGACAAATCTTTGTTTAATTTTTAAATTTAATACCTCATAAATCAATTATCTATTTAACCAAATATTGTAAAAAAAAAAATATTTTGAAAAAACTACAAATAAAATATGGAAACTTACAATTTACAATTAATATACTGAGTGAAATTATATGTATTAACAAGGATACAACAGATGAACTTCTGTTCTACAATCCACAATTTTGGAGGGAAAACAAATTGATGGCCAAGTACATCCAAGATACATTTTCTAACATGAAAATACAGCATAGGTTACTGAATTAGTTTTTGCCGACTAAACATGCATAATTAAAAGTGTGCGGAAGAGTATGTGAAACTGAACATGCATAATTAAAAGTGTGCGGAAGAGTATGTGAAACTGAACATGCATAATTAAAAGTTTGCGGAAGAGTATGTGAAACTGAACATGCATAATTAAAAGTGTGCGGAAGAGTATGTGAAACTGAACATGCAGACAAGTACAACTACCATCACTCATTTTAAATGATTAATTTCATAATAAATTATTACACAACTACCACAAAAACATTTTAAGAACTGGCCCGAGGTAGAATTGCAAAAACATAAATATCAATTTATATAAAATAAATGTAGAAAAGGAAAAAGGATGTATACTAACACAAAATGTACCGGTATTTATAAAAATTGAAATGTAAATATAAAAATAGTTTTATATTAAAATGTGAAGTAAAAATTTATTACACCATGTTTTAGGGTTTTTTAAAGTTATACTGAGATTTTTGGTTCAGTGTTGATCAATTTATACAAGACGTTACACTGACTAATTTCATAAATTAAAAAGAGGAAAAACAAAAACATTTTTATGTCACAAATATGAACAAAACATACCACAAATTGTCTATTCAATTTATACACCAGCAAAAGGTGGATACAATTTTACATATTTTATCACAAAAACACCATGACTCCAATGTACTCCATTGACAAACAACAATGGAGCGGGACATAATGATAAATTAGAAGGGTTCTCCAATGACTAATTAAATACACAAATATCGAACCGAGTAAGCTACAAGTCACCCAAAGGGTCATATTAAAGGGACTGTCCTGAATTTGCTGCCATTGAAACATGTTTACGACCAACAGTCTTTCTGGCCACTAGAATGACATATTAAAGATATTTTCCCATGTAGAATATCAGTGTCTGTATAAACAAGCCGTTTGTTGTCGTCCTAATGTTTGTAGTACCAGCAGCCTAAACTAGCTTTTACAGTACAAGAATTTTGTATGTACTAAACCAATATATATCCGAAAGAAAATCAAATATTACCATATGACTGCAAACACATTAGATATACAAACACTGGTATTCTAGAATTAAATTTTTGTTATCACAAAGGCTGTTAAATAGAAACATCTTACAATGGCTGCAAACCTTTAAAATGAAGGTTCATAATGTTAAAAGGCAAATAAGACTGGTGTTCTTTGGACACAAAACGCCTAGAATTAATCTTTGTGTTAAATATAATTCACTTGTACACACACACACACACACACACACACACACACACACACACACACACATGTAACCGGGTGTTTTAAACTACATTCACTACACACATACCATTTTAAAACACTGTTTACAAAGTTTTATTCTCTCAGGTTATACTTGTGCTGGCTTCTTCGATTTCCTGCTTTCTCTGAATAAACCCTAAACTCCTGCTGAGTTGTTCTTGTTTTCCTGTATACAACCATTCGGTAACACACACACACACACACACACACACACAAACACACACACAAAGAATTAGGTATATTTGCGTTAAAACCACTTGGAAACTTAATACACATAAAAACAAGTTTGATTATAAAAGAGAACTAATTTACCTGAATATCAGTGAACAAAAAGGAATGTTAAAATAATCTTTAAAAACCCTGCTAGAAAGAAAATGATTAAATTGTCCACCACTAAAAAGTACTTAAAAGGTTCAAAATTGGCAGTGATCAGTTAACAAATGCTGCTGAAAATACTCAATACGCTTCCTGACAACCAACTTCACAAGCCGCTTTTTCTATTCATCTTATTTTAGACAGTATGTTTTACACACACACGTATCTGGTTTAGAGATATTCTCTTCTACACAGATATATAAAAAAGGGCCATGAAAAACTTCCAGTTTTGAGAGAATTCCAGTTTTGAAAGGTTTCACTCTCTGTGTGTGTGTGTGTGTGTGTGTGTGTGTGTGTGTGGATGGATGAATATAAATCCTCATTTTAAGCGTGATAAAATAAAACATGAACTTTATCCATGTTTGTCTCACAACTTCTGTGATGTTGTTAAAACTTGTGACTAATTTCTTGAACTACTTTACACGAACTAGCAGTATCAATCTCTTGCTATTCCACAAAATGAATTTCGAACATTGATCCTGTTGCCACTTTTACATGTAAATGTATTTAACACTTGGAACAAATACAGCGGTTTCCTGTTACCATAGACATTGACCAAATGACTGGAAGAAAAAGTCAAATCTGGTTATCTTCTTTGCATCAGTGTGCAGTCATATAATAAATAATGAGATTTAAAAATTATAGTATCCAACACAAATAATTTGTTTAAATCTGACAGATGCAAAGGGAAATAACTCTTTAGTGATTTGTCTATTGTTATTTCAGTATTTCTCAAATATAGTATTTAATATATCCGATATGATTTCTTTTTCACTTGGGGGGAGGGGGTAGTGATAAAATCCCCAATTTTTCTAAACCCCACCCTCCAAGCAATACAAATACTTGTATTGTAAAACATATATCATATATACCAGTATACATTGTATATAATATGTAATATAACAGTCAAGAATAAGAATGAACAGAGATTCTGTAAATATTGCCTTGATGATTATTTCAAACTACATTGGGACATATCATGATGCATACATAAACAATACTACATAACATCTCATGTAGTATGACTGGTGCCTCAGCAAATCATTATGCTATCAAGCACAGATCTTTTCACAAAAATCTAAAACTTAAGTACACAAATTGCTGTACATGAATATGTCAACAGGATTTACATGCTGAAGTAGCATTTGCATTGTAACAATTTGTCAGTTCATACAACAATTTGTAAGTTTTGTTTTCATAGCCATACATGTATTTGTACGACATACCACTAGCCATCACAGTTGTGTATCAGTAGAAGATAATGCATGTCTCGGTCACTATACTGTGAATCAGTAGAAGATAACAATGTATGTCTCAGTCACTGTACTGTGTATCAGTAGAAGATAACTGTATTGGTAGAAGATAACAATGTATGTCTCAATCACTGTACTGTGTATCAGTAGAAGATAACACTGTAGACGATAATAATGTATGTCTTGGTAACTATACTGTTAATCAGTAAACGATAATAATGTATGTCTTGCTAACTATACTGTTAATCAGTAAACGATAATAATGTATGTCTTGGTCACTATACTGTGAATCAGTAAACGATAATAATGTATGTCTTGGTCACTGTACTGTGAATCAGTAGAAGATAATAATGTAGGTCTTGGTAACTATACTGTTAATCAGTAAACGATAATAATGTATGTCTCGGTCACTATACTGTGAATCAGTAGAAGATAATAATGTATGTCTCGGTCACTATACTGTTAATCAGTAAACGATAATAATGTATGTCTCGGTCACTATACTGTTAATCAGTAAACGATAATAATGTATGTCCTGGTCACTATACTGTGAATCAATAGAAGATAATAATGTATGTCTCGGTCACTATACTGTGAATCAGTAGAAGATAATAATGTATGTCTCGGTCACTATACTGTGAATCAGTAAAAGATAATAATGTATGTATTGGTCACTGTACTGTGAATCAGTAGAAGATAATAATGTATGTCTCGGTCACTATACTGTTAATCAGTAAACGATAATAATGTATGTCTCGGTCACTATACTGTGAATCAGTAAACGATAATAATGTATGTCTTGCTAACTATACTGTTAATCAGTAAATGATAATAATGTATGTCTCGGTCACTGTACTGTGAATCAGTAGAAGATAATAATGTATGTCTTGGTAACTATACTGTTAATCAGTAAACGATAATAATGTATGTCTCGGTCACTGTACTGTGAATCAGAAGAAGATAACAATGTATGTCTCAGTCACTGTACTGTGTATCAGTAGAAGATAATAATGTATGTCTCAATCACTGTACTGTGAATCAGTAGAAGATAACACTGTAATGGTAGAAGATAACAATGTATGTCTTGGTCACTGTACTGTGTATCAGTAGAAGATAACTGTATCGGTAGAAGATAACAATGTATGTCTCAGTCACTGTACTGTGTATCAGTAGAAGATAACTATCGGTAGAAGATAACAATGTATGTCTCAATCACTGTACTGTGTATCAGTAGAAGATAATAATGTATGTCTCAATCACTGTACTGTGAATCAGTAGAAGATAACACTGTAATGGTAGAAGATAATGTATGTCTTGGTCACTGTACTGTGAATCAGTAGAAGATAACAATGTATGTCTCAGTCACTGTACTGTTTATCAGTAGAAGATAACTGTATCAGTAGAAGATAACAATATATAATATGTCTCAATCACTGTACTGTGTATCAGTAGAAGAGAACACTGTATCGGTAGAAGATAATAATGTATGTCTCAATCACTGTACTGTGAATCAGTAGAAGATAACACTGTAATGGTAGAAGATAACAATGTAAGTCTCGGTCACTGTGCTGTGAATCAATTAAAGATAACAATGTATGTCTCAGTCATTGTACTGTGAATCAGTAGAAGATAATAATGTATGTCTTGGTCACTGTACTGTGAATATGTAGAAGATAACAACGTATGTCTCAGATACTGTATTGTGAATGAGTAGAAAATAATAATGTATGTCTCGGTCACTGTACTAAACCATACCAATTTGAATAATGAAGACTAGATAAACAAGGTCATCAGTGACATCACTACCTCTTCCAGCTGACTAGCAATTACACCCATACACTAACCACAGATATTAGACCTTGTAAAATACAGGTATAGCCTTTTTACTGTTAATTTACACAAAAAAGGTACACACCTTGGAAACAACAGATAGGGTCAGCAACTGCATTAATTATGATCACAAAATCATGATTCATATCCTACAGAGGCAGCATGTATTTTCACATAGACAAGTGTGTGGTTTTTTACCACAAATAGTAATCCAGTTTGTCTTATTAATTATTATTACATGTATTTAATTTAACAAAATAAACAACTGACAATGTTTATCTTAAAGCTGTTATAAGCAACATTCACAAGTTTGATAAACTGCATGGTACGTTATTTCACACAAATTGTCATTCAGTTCATGTGTCGGTTACACAATTTTACATTCATATGAACCACCAATCGGTCATGTGGTGAACCACCATTATAACGGTGCATTTGTTAAAAATCCAAGAATGTTCTCAACTTATCAGTAGTCAAACTGAAACATACTACCTTATTGTAAAACATTTTGTTTAAAATACACTTTGGATGTCACTGTATAACGGAATAACTATACAATTGGTTACCTAGATAAAAAACCCTGTGAAAAACATCCTGATTTCTTAAGAGTTTATAAATACAGTCCCCTGAAAGTATCACATACCAGAGATATGCAAGTACACAAATAAACAACAGTAATACATGAAATTGAGATCAATTCACAAACATTACAACATTTGGTTACTTATAACTTTCTATCTGTCCTGGATGGAGGTCTCTAGTGTTGGAGAAAGTTATGCCCTGGACAGATGCACTTTAACATCTTTTGCATATAGTAATTTCTGTGCCACCAGACCAACAATTTGATACAGGTCCAGGTCTCTATTAACGTACCCATATCCTATTTAAGGTTCAGGCACGTCCATCCCAAGTCCGGTCTCTGTCAAGGCCAGTGGCTGACTGTCCCAACCAGGTTCACAACTCTATTAACGTAGCCATATCCTATTTAAGGTTCAGGAACGTCCATCCCATGTCCGGTCCATGTCGAGGACAGTGGCTGACTGTCCCAACCAGGTTCAGAACTCTATCAACGTGTCCATATCCCATTTAAGGTTCAGGCACGTCCATCCAAAGTCCGGTCTCTGTCAGGGCCAGTGGCCTGCTTTGGGACAGAATATTTGATACAGAGTCTGACCGGTTTCATTATTTTCTTAGGCTGCCTAACATAACCACTCAATTATAGATGCATATACATACTGTCAAATACACTGTAATTCACTCTTTGGTTAATGGTCCTGTAGCTAGAGTTTTAAGCATGTGGACCAACAAGCTATCAATTAAAAATCAACAATTGCATACAGCAGTACAAAAATTGCCTTTACAAGCATCTACTTTTCTAAATATATGTTCATTAGTAGGCAAAAGGATTTGAGTGTCAGCGTCTAATGCAGCCTCCAACACCGGCTACTATCCATACTTATAGTTAAAGATTCTTTACTGCACTCAGTAGCTAAAGCAACCTATTTTTCACAAACAGCCTCTTAAAAGGCATTGTTGTTACGGCAACAAACTACCTCAACTCCAAACTCCAAACTCCAAAAACGAATCACTGTTTTAAGTACAGACAGTATCTACTCAAACAACATCCATTGCTCCAACAATAATTTCTTCTAATCGCAAGAGCCAAATTAAAACAAGTCAAAACAAGTACACAACACCATGAACAGTACATCAAATTACATTTCAGAAATTACATCATAAATAGTATAATTAACCGCATTTAAAAGGCATATAACAACATAAAATTATTCTTAACTGATTTTTTTAACCTAAAATGGATGGCACAGCCATAAAAACAGCATAAGAAAAAGTGTAAAAATCGACCCCAAAAATAATGGATAGAAGTATACTTTTTGTTCCTCTTTAAAAAAAAACTCAGTTTATATTGTCCTGGTCCTGTTATATTGAGAAGAAAAGTTATTGCTATAATGTATGTACCATTTGTCATGAGATGAAATATGTCAATTTCAATGGTTGCTGATTTCAACTATTGCTAATTTCAATTGCTGTTCTTGTTCATGGCACAGTCATAGCCTTGGTCCTGTGGTTCGGATTTCACTGTAAATGGTAGTTGTGTGGGGGAGTGTGGTTGCTGCTGCTGCTGCTGCTGCTGTGGTTGCTGACTGCTATTTTGTCCTGGCTGCTCCTGTCCACGACTTGGCTGACTGCAGCTCATGGTACAGTCAAAACCCTGCTCCTTTGGTTCAGTTTTGACCCTGAAACCTAGCTGTTGCTGATGCTGTTGCATCTGAGGCACAAAAGCCTGCTGGTTTGGGGTCTGTTCTACCAAAGGCTGCATATGCGTTAACGGTGGCGGCTCTTGCTGATTTTGGTTTGTTTGTGTCGGAGATCGGTGCTGCAGCTGCAGCTGCTGCTGCTGTGGAAGCTGATCATGTGATGGAGACGTCTGCCCTTGTAACTTTTCTACAACACTAGACGGACCACTCAAGGCACATTCATAACCACTCTCCCTTGGTTCTGATTTCACTACCGACATTTCAGTCTGCTCTTTCTGTGCTTGATGCATCTGAGGGAAATATCCATGCTGATTCTGGTTCTGCTGGAAAGACTGATGCTGTTGTTGCATGTGCTGTAATGGAGGCGGGGGTTGGTTCTGTGTCAAACATTGTTGTTGCTGCTGCTGCTGCTGTGGTTGCTTCTGAATCTCCTGTTGTTTTATATGACATGAGTTGTTAGCTGGAACATTTTCATAACCCGTACTCTGTGGCTCTGCTTTAACAGTTGGCAATGGCATCTGAGATGGCTGTTGATGGGCAGGAGCCGGTTGCTGCATGTTCTGTTGTCCTGGGAAACCAGGAAACCCAGCATTCGGATGACCGTGTGGCAGCATCTGGTTCATTGTTAGGTTCTGGTAGAATGGGTGTCCACCAAATTGCTGCCAGTTTGGTCCATTACTAAACTGCATTCCCTGAGACTGTTCTGGAAGTAATGGAGTTTGCAGCTGTTGCAGAAACGATCCCTGTGAGAAAAACTGCTGCATAGGTTGCAGTGTGTGCAGATCACTGTTCTGATAGAAAGTGACACCGTTCCCCGAGGTACTGCAGTTGGCAGTTGTGTGGGGAACACCAACACCTGAAGATTGTGTAGACAAGCCATTTGCCTGTGCATAGTTCATATCTAGAACATTTTTATATACACTTTTGGCATGTGAGTGTGCTGCCGATGCAGCAGTTGAAACATGATTGTCAACAGCAGACATCTGACCATAATCAGCAGGATTGAAACCATTTTCCTGTTTCACTGCCGGCCACATCGAACCCTGACTAGCTGCAGCATTCTCAGCAAGCACCGGTGCTTTGGAAGGGGTTGATTTCTTCTTCTTCTTCTTACTAACTGGAGGCTGTGGATTATTATCACCTTCCACAGGTTCAACTTTCTCTACTTTGAACACTTTCAGCTCAAGATCGGGAAACGTCACTTCGGAATCGTCAGCAAGTTGAATGTCTCCTCGCATGTGGTCGCGAAGTTTCTTCAACGCTGTGAAAAACGGCAGCTTGTCAACTGCTCGTGGGAGCTGGGCACATCGAGCACTGGACGATGGCATCACATACACAACCTGACAAGGAAGGAAGCAAGAAATGTAGTATTTAACGATACACAAAAAATATTTTTATTTGCAGTTATATGGCTTGTCACTTATGGTTAACAGTGTAAAAAACATAATGGTATCGCTCGAGGTTTGCAGACTCTCCTTTCAAATTCACCTGTGAAGGACATTTTCACAGATACAACAAATATAACCCACACACAAAATAGTGGTATGGCCAGGCCATACCTCTGTGAAAAGTGGTACGGCCATCGCCATACCATCTGCACCGCCCCTATTTAAGGTTTGTTTTGTTTAATGACACCACTAGAGCACATTGATTTATTAATCCTCAGCTACTGGAAGTCAATATAGTTTAAGATTATACAGATAAGAGAGGAAACCCACTAACATTACTTCTTGGGCTACTTGTTTTTATTAGCTGCAAGTGACCCAACCTGAAAACACCACAGCTGTATTATCCACAGTGTTCTCGCTGCTCCATTTAAGCAGGGCGCCCCGCCCCACTATTCCATTTTGCCGCCCTCATTTCACGTTCCCCGCCCTCCTTTATTTTTGAGCGCCCTCCTTTATTTTTGATCGCCCCTCTTTATTTTCCAGCACCCATCTCCGCTATTTCCAAATGCACATTTTTTCCACACAAAAAACAACGATCAGTCTGCACACTGAACATCAAAGGAAACAAGCCGCGTTGTGTACGAAAAAGCAATTTACGACAGTTACCGCAACGTAATTTAACAGTATTTTTAACAGCCTCTATTTTGTCCAATATCTGTATCCATTTGTATGTTTGATACACACAATAAAAGTTATATTTTATGTAAGCAATGAAAACATTTTATTTTTTACAGATTCGGCAATCTCCGATTGAAAAAAAAAACACTCTTATTTGGCGCCAAATTTGTCACGTGATCAGAACGGTCATTCTGTCTTTTGTTTCCACTAACTATCGTTTGATATTTTGTCCTCTGTTGCAGATATAATTGGTTGAAACTGTTGATTTTTACTTTCTGTTATTCTGTTTATTAAGCAGATCTTTATAAAATATTGTAAACTTTTGATTTTGAGGGGATATGAACGCTTATAAAAACAACGGAAGTGGTAGTGTTTATCATTAAAATCATTTATCTTGAGTGCCAAATAATATATACACCGCCTTTACAAAAACGAAACTACTTTTTATCAGCTGGCGATATTTTATCACAGCGATCGATTCATTCGATGAAGATGGAAATAACAAAAATGAATCTGACATTAGGAGATCACTTTACAAACATCTTTATTGTTTTTCGTATATCTTGAAATCTTTATTAAAAATAATAATATTAAAACTTTGATCGGTCCAGCAAAACCGGAACTGCCCGTGAATGTCAGACCGATATCATTCAGTTAAAAGTTTTTTTTATAAACCCCTTTGCACTTTTTTGTAGGCAAAATAAGGAGTATGTCATTTCTCAAAGTCTACCAACACACAGCAATATGATAACCAAACTACTCGTCCCCCCCCCCCCCCCCCCCTTTTTGTTTTTTACTCTACGTTTATTTTTTTATAACTTTTTAAGGGTGTGGTGCCGACCGGCCGCCCTCCTTTAATTTTCACCCAGAGAGAACACTGATCCACATTGTTTACAATAACTCATTATGTAATTATTGTATTGTTTAATGTTATCTTGTTATGATAAACAATTCACAAACATTCTATAAATGTTTAAAAGCACTTCAGCTCATGTGATAATCTACATGTATGTTAGTAGTTGTTGGTTAGAAGATTTAACACTCATTAACGTGAATTCCATTTCTATGTGTATTGTGAAGAAAACACGTTTGTGATTGGGGGGGAAATATAAAAACTTATGCAATATTTATGTATGCTGTAATTTGCATTGGCAGTATGGAAAAACACCAGAAGTGAAACAAACATAAGGGTATGTTTTACAACCCAGAAAATGAAACCTGGTGTTACCTTTCATGGAACAGTGTTTTAGAACACAGCAAGCTGGTGCCTAATCCTTTTTTTGTTTATGCAATAAAATAAATTTTCAATCAAATAACAGCAGAAGTGTCACTAGTTACTGTTTTGAAAAGTAGTCAGTCAGGTTAAGTGTAACAGAGGCACATGTCAGTGTTATTAATTTTATTCTATGATTATTTTCTAAGGAGCATACCCTTTGTGTCAAAAAAAGAAAGATCTGATATACACCTTTTATGGAACTCAGCATTCAATGAAAAATAATTTAGGCCATCCGGCCTTCACACAAAAATATGGGAGGTAACTCTCAGGTATTATGCATTCAGCAATTGTCGCTTAATAAATAAACTCTCTAAGTTACTTCATGGGTGTCCGATACCAATGAATACATCCAAGATGTTCCAAATAATTGGTAAACAATTTATTATTTAATTAATTCGCCCTTCTCCACAAAGATGATTTTAATTGTTAAAGGAGCTCTTACAACTACCGTACGGTTGCTTTGTGGATCGGCTGTAAAGTTTACACGTGCCAGTTGTAACAGTTATCATAAGTCACTACAATTAACCTTAGCTACAGTTCTTTCGTGGAACAGGGCACTGGTTAACAATACAGATTTAAGTTTTAAGTGAAGAGATGAAATGTGACGCAATAATTTATACTTTATTAGTTTACAACTTACTGTATTTGATCCCTCTAAAACTGCGGGCTGTTTTCCAAAATAGAAATTCTTGTGACCCAAGAACACTTCATAAATGCCTAAAGTGAAAAAACACAATAATAAAATTAAAAATCCACACTTCAATTGATCTAAAAGAAAACAGTAAAATAAGGAAAATCAGAACAGAACACTATTCTATATCAAACATTTCATCTCAAACAACTGTCTAACAAAAACTAAAACATAAGTACTTGATGACATAATATTTATTAACAATAGATGTAGTGATGAAAAGAAAATTGTTTTTCATATTTGATTCATACAATTAATTATATTTATCATTTCCAAAATCAGAATTTTACTGAATTATCTAAGCACAGTATCATTTCACTCTGTCGATAAACATTAATGAAATAAATTGAGTTTAGTATATTGTACAACAATCTTTATATTATCACAATGCTTCTATTGAAAATGATTATATAACTGCTACATTTTTCAATAAAAAAGAGCAATGGTTAGAATATCATAATAATGCTACAAGCCAAAAAGATGACAATTTTTACCTTTTCCATTGAAAACAGCAATCTTTGGTTTGTATTTGATAAGCTTTGATTTTAATATCTCTGCTCCCTCCTTTATTTCCTCCCTACAAAAGTTTAAAACAATAATAATAAAGGAATGGCAAAGCTATGGCTCAATTCCAACAACAAAAATTCATGTCTTTAAGCAACAATAAATATTTACCATGACATGCAAATAGGCCATAATAGTTTATTTCCCTTGCTATAAGCTAATACTAAAAGCAAATGCAAAATACTTCAAACAAATGCAAATAATAAAATGCACCATTGACCTCGTAATTTCCTATATCAGACCGATATTATTTGAGGTGTATCTTAAGTTAACCATAATTATCACCTCCAACACCAAAATGTATGAATTGCAGCGAAAAATCAGTCTATATAATTACTTATTTTTGAGAAATTAAGTCAGGTTATTAACTATTAATGCAAAATGTTGCACTTTTAATAATAGAGATATGATACCCATTTAGAAATATAAGCTGAAATGATCTTTAAAAAGCTGAAACTGTATACCAGACGTAAATTTTTAACATTCCAGATCAATCCAATCTACTTTGTAAAAGCTATTTTATGGACAGAAAACTGAAATATGATAAAAAGCTAAAAAATAAAGTCACATCCCGATGATAACTACTTTCAGTTTATCTGCCTAGTGTCAAGTAGTGAACAGCTGAGCTTACTTCTTGAGATCAGCACTTCCTCGCGTGGTTCTACCCACTATATTTGTAAAACCAATTCCAAAATCCAGTAACTGGGCATCGTCATAAGCATTCATGGGTTCTGGGATCATACCAGAGAGATACAAACATTTCCCTAGAAAATTAAAAATAAACTCTAATCCACTGTTGTACATATTTAAACATATCTATTCACATTTAAAGTTAATTGCCTAATCAAATGTACACATTCAAGCTCAAAATATTTTTTCTTCTCTATTAAGAAACACACCAATTAAGCTTATTCTCACAATATTAATTTTAAAACAGCATATCATTTTTGTATATATTTTTTTTTAAACATTTGGTAATTCTGACTTGTAGTTATCAGAGGAAACCTGCTACATTTTTCCATTAGCAGCAAGAGATCTTTTATATGCACTTTCCCACAGACAGGAAAGGACCTGTTCTTTAATGAATATGAAAGACATCTTACAAAAATGATTCCCTGGACCAGCATAGTGATGACCAACATAGGCAGCAAATAAACCGGGATTGATACCAATCTGAAAAGAATTAATGTTTGTTTTGTTTAATGACACCACTAGAGCATATTCATTAATTAATCGTTGATTATTGGATGTCAAACATTTGTTAATTCTGACATACAGATTTAGAGGAAACCCCTATTGTTTTGTATTAGCAGCAAGAGACCTTTTATATGTACTTTCCCCACAGACAGAACATTAAAAAAAATCAACGGTTTTGCATAAATGTCATACCAATCATTCACATTTTAATTAAAACTATTCTAAAATAAAATTTTAGTATACTGTTAATACTTTATTGCAAGTACTTCATAATTTATTTAAGTATATATTATAACAGAAACATAACTGGGCTACATTTCTGTAATACTATTAGGTACCGGCAGGCCACTGCAATTAGCATGAGAATTACGTAAAGCATGGCCAAATACCTAAAAATAGGTCAACTTTAACCCAGATTATCTCATTTATAAAAACAAGTAATAAGTTTATTTTTAACTTCACATAAAACGTCTTTGAATACCCTGTCTATACATGCATTATACATGATGATTTCGTTTTGGGAAAGTATTGTAAAATAGCAATATAAAACATGCATAATGGCCATTTAGTGGTTTTCCCGGCCATTGTTTTAATCTGTCCAAGTGAAACAGCCAGAGGTAATCGGCGTTTTAACCAAATCACTATGTGATGTATATATGTTACAGTCAATCTGTGAAACCAGTCATTACGCGTAATGCCTAAACAAATCAGTCATTTCGTGAAGTGCCTGTGATCACCAGGCGATACGCGAAATGACTGAAAATTCCAGGCATTTCACGAAATGACTGATAATCATGGCCAACCATTACGCAAAATGACTAAAGTGATTCAAGTCTTATTTTTGACACTTGTATACAGGCTTTTGGTCTTAAATATTGATAAAATCACATTTTAAGAACAAACAAGGATAAGTATATTGACTATACGATTTAAAAATACTACTTAATATTAATTATTATTCAACTTTTGCTATGACTTTCATCTCTATAAAACTAAACATGTTTCTGGAGTTTACTCATAAGTTCTTCTGTTGCAACCAGTACATGGCAGAGTCCTTTGAAGATAAATTTAAAACTAAGCCTTACAAAAAGTATGAAGTTTGTAGAAAAGTGCTAATTCCAAAAGATGCATATTTCACAATGCTAGAAGATCTTAAAACAGCAGCAGCTGATAGTGGAACAAAGAGCAGACATACCAATATGTTACTATAATGATTTGACACGGACTACTTGGTAACATTCAACCTCATATTCATGTACAACTTCTGAAATGATTTGATTTGAGTTTAAATAAAGCGTTACATTAGGACTTGAGTGGTGTGGTATTATAGATAGCACTTTAGTCATTTTGCGTAATGGCTGGCCATGATTTTCAGTCATTTCGTGAAATGCCTGGAATTTTCAGTCATTTCGCGTATTGCCTAGTGGTCACAGGCACTTCGCGAAATGACCGATTTGTTTAGGCATTACGCGTAATGACTGGTTTCACAGATTGACTGTAACATATACACTGAACTAGGTCATGTCATTACCATATTAAGGAGAAGATGACAAGCTTTCAATACGTATCTAATTTGCTTTGATTTTTTAAAATATTTATTTATTTATTTACATTTTTAAAAAAACTCGTGATTTGGATCAATAAATTCGATATAAGCATACAAAATAATACATATAAACTAGGTATCAAATTAAAGCTGGAAATTCCTACTTTCGTTTGGTATACGAAACTATGCATGTAAAGCTATCCTCACTTTGCGCTTTGCAAAAGAAAAGGGGAACCCCATTTGTGAAAAAATGGCAGCGCCCATGGAAGACATGGATGTCGACGAAAAAACTATTCCATCGAGATTTCAGTCTATGCTACTTAAGTATTTAAAATTATTGATGCAATCGTTCACGGAATTGTTTGTTAACATGTTGCAATATATGTGTCGTTATTAATTATCTTTTAAATGATAATATTGATGATTGAATTGGAACAGGTGTATAAATATGTAAATACATTTGCTATCGTCAATGTGGCCCATCAATTTATTTTTTTCGCGGCACGAGTAATGAGCTATTCGTTCAACTGTGTTAAATTGCTAACGTGAAATGGTCATTAGAACATAATGTGCATAAAACTAGTACATAAAATTGTGTTTTATTGCTAATTAAATTGTTGAAGCGGCATGAACCTACGAGTTCGCTACATTGGTCACGTGACCGTAATACAAGCTTTTGATTGGTTGAAACAAAATCTGGTATTAATCGCTATTAAAAAACACTTCTATTAATTATAATTTATAGCTTATATTGAAATCGTTCATTATATTATTAATACTGTTTTATGCATTGTTTTATATTTACTTACACTGCAGTTGTTTTTCTTTTGTTAAAGGGGCAGCACATTAATATAATTATGATATATTATAAAACCAATACCTTTTTGTTTTAAAATATAAAGATTATGGCAAGAATTATATAGCCAGCCACACACACACACACACACACACACACACAGACACACACACACACACACACACACACACACACACACACATATATAATTATTATTTTTGTTATTTCTATTTTTCTTTCTTTAATTTTTTTTTACTTTTTTCCCAAAGAAAATTTATAACATATTTAAAACTCCATGTTTAGGTTATAGTTTTTAGGTTATATAGTCATTTGTTAGCAACAGGATTTTATTGTTCAATAGTCTAGACATAATGTTTTTTTGTTTTTTTTAATGTTAATTATGATAGAACAAATTACACAAACATATTTGTAAAAAAATGTTTATCCATTATTCAGGTATGCAAACCATAATTGCAAGCAGATTTCGGTTTTTCAGTCAAGGAACTTGGGTCGGTGTATTCTACAGTCTATTCGACAAAGTGGACCTGATTATTTCATTGGCCAAGTGATTGACCTGTCATCCACAAAGTCTGGAAGAGTCCCCTTTTTGGAAAAATGTGGACTAAAAAAAAAATCTTTTCCGATTGACATTGACACAGTCTCAGCAGACTATGTTTTCAGTTCTGGTTTTGATGTGATGACAAAAAATGGACGAACCTGGAGTATTACCAGTTTTGAGAACGTTGAAAAACTGTTTCAACAATATGTTGAGCTTTACTGTTAAGAGCAGGACTGAATGATGAAATGCTTAATTTGTTTCTAATTTTAAACAATGCTGTGCTATTAAGTTGTATGCTTCATCATTTAAGACTAATGGTCTGATAACCAAACAATTAACAAAATCATTCTAAATACGTGAAAAGACCACTTATTTTTAATATTTAATATTCCTGTTCCTGGTAAATGTGTTTCATAGTGACTTTTAGTAACAAGCATCAAGTGACTGTTTGTTATAACATATGTAAGACAGGACAGTGCAACATGCATTGATAGTTTTATTTCTGCATGAGAAATTGTTTTTTTGCTAATAGTTCATCACTAATGGCTTCATCGCTACAGTCGAGTTATCGCTTTGACAACGGATACACTGCTCAAAGTTCAAGGAGTGTACTATATGTGTAACAATCTTGGAGCAATGAGTTTAACACCCAAGAGAGTGTTATGTTGGCACTTTCACCATGCAAAATCTTAGGAAGATATCTTCAATAGTTTTAGAGTGAGATCCAGTTGAAAACTGCCGAAATATGACATTTTAGTGGTAAAATGTTCCGCATTATATTTTTAACATTATGTCAATATACCAGATAATATAGTTAAACCAATGAGTTTAACACACATAATAGCATTTTTAAAGTATTTTCACCATGCAAAATTTCAGGAAGATATCTCCAACAGTTTTAGAGAGAGATCCATTTGAAAATTGCTTAAATAAGCCATTTTGGCGTGAAAAATTTCCGCGCTACATTTTTAACATTTTGTTATGTTTAAGAGCTTGTAACTTCATAAAGTACATTCCCAAACACTTGAAAAAAAATAGGCTTGTACTATAGAAGCAGTTGTATATATATTATGATTCTTTGGATATGTAATTCTATTACTTTATGAATTATGATTATGCAAAAATGACCCCAAGGCCAATTATTGTTGATTTTTGGTGCATATTTTCCCGTTTTCACACAAATAATAAACTATGAAAATAGTAATCAAATTAAGACATTCTTACAAAATTGAATGGAGATTATTACATATATTTTAAAATTAAGTAAACTTTTTATGTCATTCCATATCATTTTGTGATATTTATTCCAAAAAGGGCACGCCTATAACGTAAAACTGTTCTCGACGCTTGCGAAATGACTAAAATGGACATATTTCAAAAACTAATAAAGATATTGTAAAAACTCTTTTTGTTCTGTGTTTGTATTCTTCCATACTATAAGAATAATGTATTGTAATTTTAATTTTGTATGCTGGTATCTAATACTATTAAGTTAGTTTTCAGATAAAAAATGTTTTATATTTTTTGTATATACAAAAACATCATTATTCCATTTTAATTATTAAATAAAACCCAATTACATTTTAACAGTTATCCCAATTAGCACAATGTGTGTCTTGAACACAGAATAATATCATTTTCAAAAACTAAATATTTCATACATTTTTAAGTAAACACAATTCGAAGCATCTCTTAACTAATGTCTTCTATTTTACATGTAGTTTTATTCATTTTGAATCCTGCACTCTAAACAGACAATAATTCTTTTATTAAACCTACAATGACAATATCAAGATTTTCTGCCAGGTGGTCGGGGAGAGTCCTTTTAACGACATCCTCTTCTGGCATTCCGTTGAACCTGTCTCGTTTCTTCCTCACTGTCAGATGTTCTGTGATCTTTTGCTGCTTCAGGTTTTTCTTGTCTGTGCCATCACCTTCAGTTTTGATCGTTACACTTTCCCTGTAAGAAAAACAAGATCTATCACTAAAGTCCATTGTCATATCATCTATAGGATGAAAGGCAACGCACAGAAAAAAATACAAAAGTGCTTAGTGTTTTCCTTAGAAATTTGGCAATGCATGGTAGACTAAACAGTTTTGGTCCATTTTCAGGGGTGTTTTTTTCAATAAAGACAAACAAAAATTAATTTAAATTAAAAACAGCAATATCTTCTTTCATATGAATGACAAAATATTATAATTATATAGCAGGAAAATTTACAGACTGGAAGAGCTATGCAGTAATAATTAAATATTGTGTTCTAAAAAGTAAGGATCTTGTTAGTGCCTACATGAACATATAACACTGCAATTGTTAAACATATATACTGACTTTTCAAAACTGGCCGACAGGTCTGATGGCCCCGATTATAAAAGTTATTGGGATAAAAAGAAAGAAAGAAGAAATGTGATTTGTGTATGTGTGTGTGGTGGTTGTGGTGGGGGGACTGACTCTACCACTGACCATAACAGACCAAGTTACCTGTGTATACATCCACCTAACCAAGACATAAATCAATATAAAACTATACATGCAAACCACATGAGCAGGTGGAAATTTTTATTTTACACCTGTCTGACTTCATATCAGTTATGAGAGACTCATGATCTTACTTCGCTTTCTTCTTCTTTTTGGACGGTTTTGCTGGTTTCTTCCCTGCAGTATTTACCACTTGTGGATCCATTCCAAACTGATCTACCAGTCCCACTGGCTTCTGGTCAATGCAACCCATTTGAGAATTCATCATCTGCTGTCCATATGACTGGTAATGCTGCATTTGAGGGAAAAACCTAAAAATATATATCTATTATTAACATCTGCCGCTGCTAGTACAAACATGTATGATGAGATTGGTAAAAATGTTTGCAATTTAAACTTAATTGGGATTTTTATCTAAGGCCAATGAATGAAAAGAAAGAAAGACATGTTTTATTTAATGACGCAGTCAACACATTTCATTTACGGTTATATGGTGTCAGGCATATGGTTAAGGACAATATAGATATTGAGAGAGGAAACCCACTGTCGCCACTTCATGGGCTACTCTTTCCAATTAGCAGCAAGGGATCTTTTACATGCACCATCCCACAGACAGGGTAGTACATACCATGGCCTTTGATATACCAGTTGTGATGCACTAGCTGGAACGAGAAATAGGCCAATGGGCCTACCAACGAGGATCGATCCCACACTGACCGCACATCGAACGAACGCTGTACCACTGGGCTATGTCCTGCCCCACCAATGAATGATACAATGCACCATTGTGAAATTACATGTAATTTATCAGAACAGACATAATTACTGAATTTTTTAAACATCAAACTGGGAATTTTCAGTGACTCTTGCTTTTGAGAAGGGGTCCATGTTCGGTACCACAGAATGCCTTGATAAATCCCTGACATATCTGTCATAATGCAACTTCAGTCCAATGCAGAGCTAGCTCTGCCACTCACCAAATTCACCAATTGCGAATTTTATTTTAATTTGGCAAAAAAAATTCAAGTAATCATTGATGTTTTATTGGAAAATAACTGGGTTTTGCTTTTTTTTTTAAAGATAATTTGGCGAAATGTTCTGCTCACCCAGAGCTAGCCCTGTGATGTTTTCAAAGATACAATTTATCAATATTCTAGACAGATGCTTGTATTTTTCTGATGTAAATAAAAGGAAAGAAATAACTGTTTACTGACACCCCAGCACATTTTAAACTAGAGGTATTTTACGTATAATGAACAAAGGTAGATTTGAAAGCAAGCTACATGTACAGTGAAACCTCTGTAAACCAGAATTCCCCCAAAACCGGACATTTTCATGGTCCCTTTTTAAATATATGTGCAGAAGAGAACCTCTGTAAACCAGATACCTCTTAAAACCAGACTTTTTACTTGGTTCCGAGCCTGTCCATTTTAGAGGAGTTTCATTGTATATAAACATATACCTGACCTTCAAATAAATATTCAAACCTCAGAAAATGAACATGCAACATCCTTGATAATAAATCACATTATATAATATCAAGAAGGAAGGAAACGCACTCAACACATTTTAATTATGGTTATATGCACCATTCCACAGACAAGATAGTACATACTTTGCTATACCAGTTGTGGAGCACTAGCTGGAATCAGAAATAATCCAACTGGCCCACCGATGGGAACCAATCCTAGATCAATCGTGCATCAAGCGAGCGAGATACCACTGAGCTACGTCCCGCCCCATAATATCAAGAAAAAACCCAAACCTACATACATGGTACATCATTACACGCAGGTACAATAAAAGGTATACCCAAGTTAAAACTTACATGCTTTGGTTGCTTCCATCCATTATACAATGGAAAGGAGAAGCTGAACCTGAAATATAAAAAATAAGACTTGTCATTTAATTGCACTCTCAACAGGATTAATGGCAGAAGCATACAAGTGACCCATCTGAGCAGTTGGAGAATGTGTATTATTTAAAAATAACTTTCACCACTGTTGCTTTATCTTCATATTTAGTGAATGGTATTTATATTTAGTGAATGGTATTTATTGACCAAGTATGTAAAAAGAACTCAATTTACGTTTACCGTGCTATGCACTCTATTCACTATAAATTATAATTGCTGGTATTTTATTTTATTTTTCATAAGCATAGGCCCTAATCTAAGCAGTAAAATGGAGTGTTTTTTCACCAAAGGTAGGATCAAGTATGAAGTAATTAACAGTAATGAGAAGTTCAAGTCGCTTTAATATTTAATTAGTATGTACCTAATCGGATTTAAAAAACTCAATATACATCAAAACACAAACTTCAGTGCAATAGCTTTTTCACTGGACCATGCACTGTGTAAAAAGACATGTTACAGACAATATGTGAAATCAATCAGCCAATGAAATAACCAAATATATAATTATAATTTGGTAATTATAAACTACATTTCTAAATAATATACATTAAACAATGTATTAATCAGAGAAAAGTTCATGGTGATCAGGGTTCACATTTTGCTATGGCATTGACAGCAAGTGCTGTGATCAATGCCCTACCTGGTTTGTCCCTGTGCCCTACCCATACATCCTAAGTTGTATATGTATCCCTAATTGCAAAAATAATATTACAAATTTGCAAAAGAAATGAAAGTTTGGCCAAAACAATTTTGCGAAAGTTTCTTTGTTTTTGCAACTAAACACCCTTGTACTAAGTCATAGCAATGTACAAAATTAACATGGGAATACCAGCCCCCACCAGTTATTATGCCCAAGGACCAGTTAAAATATTCAAAAACAATAAGTAATCGGCTACAAAAGGCTGATTAAATTTCCAGCTAGACCATGTCAAATTTCCGTGAGTAACTTTATGTCAATGTCAAACACAACATTTTTTAATTGTACAAAAATAATTTCTTGAAGTGTACCCTTATAACCAACATTTTACCGCACAAACATACAAAATTAACTGACACAAGTATGTTTATACAGCTAATTGGTCTTTTCGTTGTCTTGCTGTGACATGTGATTTTAACATGCATGTGTATCGCTGTCAACTCGGGAGTCTGGCAGTTCAGATTCGTCATAGTTGCATTATGTAATCCAGTGGGAAGACATTTTACAATTCAGAGGTGTTATTAGAATTAAATTGGATAATTTTTTTTTTTTATATGGCAACAATGAATGTCAATACACAGCCTATTGAATTAGCGGCAACACGCTTCGTAGCCATTACAATGACAACAAACATTATAATAACACGTCATTTTATAAACTCCATGTGCTTTTTTAACAATATAAATAGGCTATCCCACAATTCTCACTTCGGCAAAGGTTAAACAGTCGGGACAATTCGGCCTGTTACATTCTCGGAAATCGAAAGTAGTCGACATTTTCCGAATGAGATAAAAAAGGCAGAGTTACTTCCCTTCTGTTATTTTGACAAAAGAGGATCGATTTTTTTTTTTATGCTTACAAAAATGTCATTTAACAGGAGAAACTGTCTCCCGCACAGGAGCAAGGAGATGTGATCAAATACCAGGAGACTCCCGCAGAATCCGGGAGGGTTGACAGGTCTGGTCCTTGGCTTTTGAAAAACAAAGGCGAGTGAAAAATCGCACACCTCAAAACACTTAGTCGAGTGAAAAATTGCAATCATCAAAATGCTACGGCAAGTGAAAATCAAACATTAATTTATGAAGTAATTGGTACATGTAAATGCAGAGACATATGTTGCAAAAATGAACCAATAAACCAATAATGTTTTCTTCAAATTTTATGTTGTTTGGTTCATTAGTTCATTCTTTTCTCTTTCAGGAGTAGTACTATAGAAATATAAATATGACATGTATACACTGATGCAGACAATTTCATATTTTAATTACAATATGTAATATTCAGATAATTTGATGCACACAATTATATACATACTTTTTTAGTGTTAGATGGTTTGATGAATGTGCAGCTAAACATAGGAATAGGAATCAACTTGTCTTGAATTTCATTATCATGTACAACGAACATGATTAGGATAGTTGGGATGGGAAAAACCCACTGGTTCCGAGGAGGTGGTTCATGAACTACAATCCAAGCATCTCAGGTGTGCACTACCGACTCATATTATTAAAACATTTTTTAAATAACTCGTGAAACGCAGGCCAACAATTACTTCCAACTGATAGTGTTGGTTAGGATATTGACATTCACATGGTATTTTTAGTTCAACAATTACGCAACCAGTCTCCCTCCCTCAACATTTTGTAACATGTCATTTGACCTACCGCTACAAGTTACGAACGGCTCTGACAGCGTTATGTGATTGATCTAGAACGCCCCCAATGTTGCTGATAAAAAATATACAAACTCTGACAAAATCTGTCATTACAAAGGATTTTATTCCAAACATGGGATGCCATAATAAAGATAATAAAAAAAACCCCTTAATTTTAGACACCATCATCAATGCATAATACATTGTCAAGTAGACCAGCGTGTGCGTGCAGAATTCCAAGAGTAAAAATAATCTGACCCCGATAGCTGTGATTGGTCAATATGCCACATGGTACTGCGCATCAAATCATGTTCCAGTTACATGGTCTGTGACTTTCTAATAGACAAAACAAATATTAAATAGTCCCACTAGATGTAATAATCATGGGAAATTAAATTTCAGTTCCGTGATTTTACTGACATGGTACCAGAAACAATCATTTCCGTGAAATCCGAGTTACTGAACTAATGTTGTTTTATCAGGTAGTGTTTGATCAGTCACAGCTGGTTTTCAAAAACCAACTTAATAAAATCAAAATAAAGATGTAATACAATAACAAAACATTTTTAAAATCTTTATAATCCTTGCAATCTAAAGCCCTGACATTTCAATTATGGTTTATATATATATATATAATATATATATCAGGGTTTAAGCAGTCATTCGCCAAATTGCCAAATGCGAATTAATATTGAATTTGGCGAAAATGTCATTATCACATCGCCAAAAAGCTAATTCGAAAATCCTGTTTCATTATCTTCCGCTATTTGTTTTTGAGGAGTATTTGTTAATACATTAAAACGCACACAGGTCGGAAATAAGTTTACAAGTCGGAAATAACAACTTCCGAGTAAATGCGAATGCAGCATTAGTCTCGCTATTTATTTGTACATCTACTTTGCGCATGCTTGTTTTGAGCCAGCTCGTAACCAGCTTTAGTTTTATCAATCAGAATAGCTCGCTCCTTTTCGCTTCCTCCATGTTGCCGATGTCACATGATTTCGTGCGTGCAGAAAAAGCCGACATATATATATAGTCAAACATGTGTTTGCAAACGTAACAACAGTCAACGATATAGTCAGGGGTGATTCGAATATGAACTGTTTTTGTCTATATTTTCTCTGGACATTTTTGTGAATAGCCTGATATTGCATTGTTCGTTCGAACCCCCCCCCCCCCCCCCCCCCCATCCCCAGTCTATGTCCCAAAGATACTAATATACACACATCAAACAATCACTTTGCCAAGCGTGTAGACAATACTAGCTAGCCAAGTTCAATATCCTGTCAAATAATGTCAAATCGGAATATAAATCCGGACATCAGAGGTAATCAGTTTCACGGTTATTACCGGGTTGTGTTGGACGAGAGTCACAAACGTTATTTGTTTACATATTTAACAATAGCTAACACATTAAAACTAAAACAATGTTATTTGGTACATCACCATCGTCATCATCAGGTGTTGCGTTTCTTGCACTGATTATTGTCAATAATGTTGTAATCGGTCGCGGTCTCGCACGTTTCCAAATAATCGTCCAAACTGGCATAAATGGCAATTGGTACATACAGTTTGCTTAATGGAATGTCGTCGTCCGAGTCATTTTCAGTCTGGTTCTGGCTGGCCATCGGGTTATGTGAACTCTGCGTGTTGGAAACAGTTCTTAATTGTGGTCGGCATTACATTTCCCCATGCCTGATTAACCAAGCGTAAAGCATCGAGCACACTTACCTTCAGGTCTTGTTTTTCATCATAGGCTTTCAGTTGACGCATAATTACCAGCTTGCGGTAATGAACTTTGAGGTGGTGAATAACACCTTGATCTATAAGCTGTTTAATGATGCTAAACTTTGCACTGTTTTTATAAATGGTGCATATTTTTTGTTACATGTGCCGATTAATTTATCTTTAGTAGTTGAGTAAACCCTATATGAATTGCAGCGGCATGTTAAAACAGTTGTTGGCAATACCTGTATGACACGAATTACTTTGTTAAATGAAAACAACATTGGAACAGCTATCATTACTAAGAACAATATTATTAGTTTGTAACAGGTTCGGATCCAGGGGGGGGGGGGGGGGGGGGGGGGGGGGGCTGAGGAGTTAGCCTTCAAACTGGCATCTCCCTTTCATAAACGCCTGGACCAGCTCCAGTTTAATGCAATGTATACAGTGCTCTTTATTACTTAAGAAAAATTTAGGGAAGAACAAAAATGACAAATAAAAGCGATAGTCATAGCAGGTAATTTTTGTTATAATTCGAGAAAAACCCAACAAAGTGTACCATGGTTCATACAGACCTGGTGAACAGAAATTCCAGTACTTTTCAAGTACTTTTCAAGTATATTTTTCAGTTTTTCAAGTAGTCTTTGGCACAATGTTACAAGCAGTTTAACACACACACATCACTAGTTAACTACAGCTGACCGTTTCTCAGCACACATTTACATTGACCCAATTCTCGTATGATGGATTGGTCTCCACTTGAGGTTGTAGACACAATGGCCCCGTTTTTCATTCATATTCATGAGACACTGATAATCCCTATATTCAACAAACTGCCGCCATTTTCTAGATGCGGTGGGAACGACTGATTACCTGTCTCGCTCATAAACTGATTCAACTATTAGTAATGCGCTGTTTCCAGTAGACAGCAGCCTAGTCTACTTTAATCTTCACACTGTGGTGCATATAGCAAGCACAACAAGGACTTGTATGCCAGTCTATCTATATGGGCAGCAACACATATCACTTCCGGGTTTTGATTACGACAAATACCCAAGAAATACGTCAGCAAATACTTATTATTTTTCCAGATTTTAATCAGTAAGAGAGACATTCTGCTTGTAAAAAAAAATTCAAGTACATTTCGGCAATTTTCAAGTAGTTTTTAATGAAATTCCAGTACTTTTCCAGGACCTTTTCTGAATTTGCAAAATTCCAGTACTTTTCAAGTACTACGTCAAAATTCCAGGACTTTTCAAGGCCTGTGCGAACCCTGTGTACCTAGGGACACCAAAATGTGCTCGACATAAGCCTGGTAAGTACTCGAGGTTAGCGTGCTCGAGATAACAGTGCTCAATTTGGTAATATTACATAGGGAAAATGCCGGTACCCTCAATGGACCTCGAGATATGTTGGGTACTCGAGGTTACCAAGGTCGAGATACCAACGTTTGACTATATACATGTATATATATAATATATAATATATATATATATATATTATAAATATGGCATCAGACATATACATGTATGGTTAAGGAAATCTTGAGGAAGTCAGCTGACACCATATAATGGGCTACTCCTGATTAGCAGCAGCCAAAACATCTTTAATATGTAGACATGATAGTATAGAAAGAAAGAAAGACATGCTTTATTTAACGACGCACTCAACACATTTTATTTATGGTTAAGGACCACACATATATTTAGAGAGGAAACCCGCTGTCGCCACTTCATGGGCTACTCTTTCCGATTAGCAGCAAGGGATCTTTTATATGCACCATCTCACAGACAGGGTAGTACATACCATGGCCTTTGCTATACCAGTTGTAGTGCACTGGCTGGAAGGAGAAATAGCCCAATGGGTCCACCGACGGGGATCGATCCTAAACCGACCACTGTTACACTGTGTACATACAATATGCATGGTGATTGTATTACTGTATAATTACATAATTTTATATTGAAACTACATTTACATTCATGAGGACCAATGAATGAGCCTTTTGTTGTATTCTTTCAAGTGAACTACCTTATTACGATATTGCTTGTGAAATATTCATAAAATATTTGGCTATTTGGTTTAAGGACAGGCTTTGCCTCTGCAGCTATTATAAAGTCTGCTGCTCAAATGAATTCTGATGAATTTCCCATTTTTATGGATGATGATGCAGTGTTTTTGGTATGATTCACATATCCAGTGTTTATTTGAATTACCAATTAAATACAAAAGAAAACAATGCGTCAAGAACATTCCTTTTACGACCATGACGATCACAATGGACGGACGAATAGTCTAACCATTTCAAAATGTCCATCACACCAAATTCGTTTAGCTAAGAAATAATGCAACCATTTCACCCACTTTGGAGTTCAGCAAAAAGAGAAGCGAGCACAATACAAATAAACAAAAATCTAGCAAGAAATATACCTAAGAGATGGCGAATAAATGTGATTGATCAACTTATTCAGCAAGTGCTCCCATTTTTGTTGCAGGTTTTCCGAACAGGAATAATTGTGTAAACTGAACTTTGATTGGTTGATGAGAGTGATTAATCCAATCAACGTTCGTAGCACATTTCCTATACTTTTTTCTCGCTGACATTGCGCATGTGCAGAAAATAAAATGTCTGCGTTAACAAGTGGAAAGGTTTAACCAGAGACCTTCTATTACACTATGAATAAAACACAAATACCATGCATTTTAACAGAACAATTAGACGAATTATACAGGCATGGCCAGGAAAAAAAACTTTTGGAATGTACAGATTTCTTCCACTTTTCTTCGTTTTAGGAGCAACTCTTGAATTTTCAATGATAAATTGGAGAGTTGGAGAAATTAATTTTTGTAAGTCGTTGCTACGTGTTTTACTTGTCAACTAAAGTTGAAAAGATGATATATTCAGCTATTAAAAAAAATTGACGTATAGCAATTTGTAAAATTGTATTTCAAAACTGCAAAATGGTAATGAAATGTAAACTTTATAAACTTTTAATTAAAGGGGCATAACTCGTACAGACGCCGACAAAGAAGATTATGAAAGATGTTTTTTTGTACCACATGGCACATGTAATAACTTTTAGCCAGGTGAATTATTTTAGACAAAAGAAGGCATGTGTGCAGCAATTTTATCAGGGTGTCTAGACTGGCAACCAATGTTTATATGGGGTTTTCATGTTCCCCCTGAAAATATATATTTTTAAAAATTTACTTGCAGGGTAACTGAGGGTTTTGACCCCCAAAAGCCTCCCCCTGCACATGTCCCCAAAAAGTCAGGTTGATTGGGGTTTATTAATTTTGCGTATAAAGTTTATAAAATCCTTAATTGGGAGGGGGGGGTTCATAAATCAGTCACCAACAGGGGACATTATTTCGAAATCTGAGGTAACCGGAAGTCGGCTCACTTAGTTTTTACCTAGGTAACTAATTGTTCGGTTACGTGAATTATATTTTCGTAACCCATGGGTAACGTGATTGGTTACCTCCAAGTTACGTTGAAATTACATTTCAAACGCATCATTTTTAACTCAAAGTTAAAACAAAATACAAAAGAAAACATTTTATAAAACCATTTCTTTAATGCTTGCAAAAGTTAACACCATTGTAAACAGCCCCAGTACTGAAACACAATAGATACATTGGGAATGAGAGGAATTCCTTTTTTCGTTTTGCGGTGGCCATGCTACTTTCACTTTATCGATGGCGCTTCTATACTAGTTACGTTCCAAATGTTGGGTTTTTTTTAAAGCTCATTATGCAGTGTTAGTATTTTTCAACATTTGTGACACTCTTGGATTCCTGTTTACGTTAAAACTGTTTTCAACATTGTAAAATTATAGGCAATCCAATATGTCTATAATATTCCTTTAGAGATAAAATAGCAGCAGATAATTTAATCAGATTGCAGATAATTTAATCAGATTGCAGATAATTTAATCAGATTGCAGATAATTTAGCCGTCCACGGCAGTCTGTGCACAGTTTTTATAAAATATTGACACAACTATATACCAAAGATTTATAGTCGGTCCCACAGGGAACACCTTTTTCATACTATGAAATTTACTACGGACTTATTTACTTCTAAGCCAATTGATTTGTGAATTGCACACAAAAATTAGTATTTTTTTAATTTCCAAAACACATTTACTTTTCTTTTTAGTCAAACCAAACTGAAATTATTTACTTTACAAGAAACATGTTTGCATGGAATGGAACAGACTATAGTTTAGAATGGTCGCAAGTTACAACAGTTGCAGTATAAGGTTGTCTACTGGTTTGCTGCTCATAAGTATCTAAAACTCAGCCTAAAACATTTGCCGGAATACTAGTAGTATGTCTGCGTGAAAAACTGCCAGTAATCATGAAGTGTGCAAGTTTTAATTTCTGAATATCTACAGGTTACGACGTAGGCCTAACCGATTTGCAGTTCGCGTAAATTTAATTTTGCGTAACCGACACGCGAACAGAACGGCAGTTTGCGTGAAATATTGTGCCCTGGCCAAGTATTGAGCCTCATGCCATGTACTTTTTAGTTAGAACATTCACTCGTTCATTAAACTTTTACATTTACATTGGTAATTAGTTGAAATACCCCAAGAAAACATAGTGATATGGTTGGTTCGGGTTTTTTTTAGCTTTTGCATCTCCCTTACATGTAGGGCTATGTATTGCATCAAAGTTAAGGAAATAAGACTGTGCCCAAAATAATCAAGGCCAAATTAAGTACAAACATGCTGACCTAAAATATTTCACCTCAATAGCACTGAATTTTTAGTTTAATTTGATTAAATAATTTGATTAAAATAACTTGAAATACATTTTCAAATATTGACAACTCTACAGCAGTTATTATTAACAGTACTGAACTAAAACAACCTTCCTACACCCAGAAAAGACAAGTCCACATTGTGCCCAAATTAGAGAGATTTAAAGCCCTGACATGGATAATTAAAAGCTGTTGTATTCAAAATTTAATTGTTCTACAAGTGATATCGTCTTTAATGATTTTATTGCAGGTATTTTATTTATTATTGTGTTCAAGGTGTAACTTTCTAATTATCTTTTTTCTTCTCACTAGATTCTGTGTATAAAGAAAAGCAAGCCCACAAGATAGCTTTGCAGAGGGTGAACACGTCTGCAACATCAGATAACAAAATACTGTGATATCCTGACAGTCACTGTATTACTCTTACACTGTTTAGGTCAAGAATACCAAAATCTTGGACATTCTCATTGGCCACCATTGTATTCTAGTCTTCCACTTTCAAGATGTTTGGAAACATACCACCTGGTTACTTCAAGTTTCTGACTGCTGCCTTGCTGACCATGGGTGCTGGGGCTCAGGTGGTTCATTTGTATTACAGACCACTTGAGGTAAATATCTGTAGATCCTTTACACTATCCATTTTCTGGAGGCATATTTCTATACATATTACTCTTATTTTATTTATGATGTTTAAGAATGCTTATTATAATTTATATTAGGTACTTACAGTCTAGACCCTCTTTGTCCAGTTGTCTGGCAATTTTCAACCATGTGATGTATATTTTTTCTGTGATTTTTAAAATGTAGATTATCAAGTTGATGAGTCTCCTGTACAAAGTTTATCAACATGTTCCTCTCTTGTGAGCTTTTTCGACACTTTTCCAATATTGTTGTCCATGTTCCCCCGTTTTTTTTGCCAGATTAAAGTAATATTTGCCAGGGTTTTAATATTTTGGTAGATGGTCAAGTTGATCTGAGAATGCCCAGATCATATCTGTTTTGGATACACGTTATAGGTTATGAGTAACTTATTGACAACTAAGTGAAAATCTATGACCAATAAAATGGCTATCTACAAATGAATACTGCAGATTTAACCATGACCCACCCAAGTTTTATTTATATAAAATATTAGTACATGTATTAAGGTTCTTTAGAATAAAATGAATATATTGCTGGTTTCTCTGTAGTAAATGGCAAAATCCCAGTCAGGAAAATGATTGGTTTTATTGAAAGTTTCAGTGAATTAGTAAGGAACTAAAAAAAACACTGGATAACTGATACATTTTTATGACCACATTTGACGCTTTTTTTTTCAGGATATGAACAAATGGATTGAGAAAGAGAAGTCATTGATAAGCTCTGAAGAAACGGAGAAAAAGAAAACTTGACATTGAAAATGTGATTTTTAAATAACCAGATGCAGAGCAGTGTTATATTCCAGTGTGTGTGTGTGTGCGTGTATGTGTGTATGTTTGTCCGTGTGTTGTTTTTGTTTTGCCTTTACAAAGTAAAAAGGCTAGACATAGGTATTATTTTTCTGCATTTAGCTCAGTTTCTTGCAAACTATTAAGTTTTAAAAGTTTTTTCTTTTCTTTTAACATACATTGCTTGAGATGAAGATTTATGGATGCAACTGTCAGTGATATCAAATACGATCATGGTAGGCAAAACATTTTAATATCACAGAATGTGTTTAAACATGTTACCTCGGAAACTGAATATACACATAAATTGAGTACATGTAGTTGTATGCAAAAAAGCAAAAAGACTTCACAAAACACAAGAACATTGATGTGTAAAAATCTGTTAATATATTCCAGTTAAACCATATTCTGGATGCTGTGATTGTTTATATGTTGTGTGCTGTGTATGTGATACAAGTACCGTTTTCCATTAATGCGATTCCGGGCTTGATAAATCATGCACATTTTTACAAGCTGATTACAATTTTTTAAAATTGACATCAAAGAATACTACCGGCCTCGGTGGCATCGTGGTTAGCCATCGGTCTACAGGCTGGTAGGTACTGGGTTCGGATCCCAGTCGAGGCATGGGTTTTTTAATCCAGATACCGACTCCAAACCCTGAGTAAGTGCTCCGCAAGGCTCAATGGGTAGGTGTAAACCACTTGCACCGACCAGTGATCCATAACTGGTTCAAAAAAGGCCATGGTTTGTGCTATCCTGCCTGTGGGAAGCGCAAATAAAAGATCCCTTGCTGCTTGTCGTAAAAGAGTAGCCTATGTGGCGACAGCGGGTTTCCTCTCAAAATCTGTGTGGTCCTTAACCATATGTCTGACGCCATATAACCTAAATAAAATGTGTTGAGTGCGTCCTTAAATAAAACATTTCTTTCTTTCAAAGAATACTTTTAAGCTGAAGTAAATATTTTGTGTTATGACATTACAAGATGAAAAAAAATTGTCCAAGGATCCACTTATTGTTCAGCACACTGAATGGCTTCACACAGAATCACGTATATCAAAAATGTACTGTATATATGCACTATGGATAAACTTGAAATCGCATTAATGAAAAGCTGGCCTAATAATGAGTAATGCTGTTTTGTATAAGAGACATGTACGACATGTATATGTATAATGCTACCCAAGAGTATTAAAACAGATCATGCTTGTTCTCCGTGTTGTCGATGTTTCATACCCTGGATAGTGGCAAGTGCAAAAATTCTGTCTCCTTCAAAACATTACGTTTTTCGCCAACCACTTTAATGATTTTTGCCATATAACCGAAAGAGAATTGTTCAAAGATGATCTGGATGCAAGAGGGAAAATCCCCCACTCCTTCCCACTGTCTTAAATACAGCCCAGTAGCACAGATATAAGTAATCAATTCTCAAAACTAAAAAGTTTAAAATACAAACTACTGCAGTTGCTTACAGACCAAACATCCTGCTTTTAGGATTGATGACAAAGTTTGATACTGGTAACTGGCCTTGGTGGTGCTGTGGTTAAGCCATTGAACTACAGGCTGGTAGGTACAGAGTTCGCAGCCTGGTATTGGCTCCAACCCAGAGCGAGCTCTCAAGGGCTCAATGGGTAGGTGCAAGGCTATTACACCCTCCACTCTTTTTACTAACCACTAACCCACGGTCCTGGACAGAGCTGAGGTGTGTACCCAGGACAGCGTGCTTGAACATCAATTGGATATAAGCATGAAAATAAGTTGAAATGATACTGGTAATACAATGGCCATGATGGCGTACAAATTAATATACACTGCTGCCATGAAGGTGCACGAAACTATCCATCATCTTGATGGTGAAGAATACATCTACAGGCATTATTTAGGATAATTGGACCTAAGGACCCCCACAATGAGCAATTCTTTTGAATAGTCTATTCCATTTTCACCAGGGACATTTCATAATTCAACAACGTTTTCTGTATCTCTATTAAATATTTAATAAATAATTAAAATACATTGGATACAAAAATGTACATGTTTATAGTCTTTCATAATTACTTCCCTTGCAAGGTTTTCATCATATTTTATAGTTTGCTATCAAGGCTGCTAATGACTTAGCATGTTTTATATTCATACACTGTTGCATCACTACACCAAAATAATTAATGCTGTTCTTATTTACAATGGAATATATTGTTAAAAAAATTATTTGTAGGAAATTCTCCAAAAAATATTTACAATGAAATGTGTAAATGTTGCCAGGTGCTTTCCACAATATATTGTTTTAATAGAATGTTAGAATACACTCACAATAAATTATTCTGTTTTTTTATTTCTTTTATGTGATTTCCACAATAAAATGTTACACAAGTGCCTCTGGATTTCACACAGAAAATGTTTTAAACACAAGTTTCTGTTGTTAAGTGTCCTCCACAATGAAGTATATGAATGCCTTTGGATTTCACAAGGAAATGTTCTACATGCATGTATCTCTGGCAATACGGTCAGCACGAACAAATGTGTCATACTATGTTTTTCCCATATTGGAAGATTTTGTATGAACATTATATTGTCTCCACACTACAAAGTCTGGATTTTTTGTTTGATTTTTTCTTTTTCTTTTCTTGGTTTCTTGGCCAGGAACTCTGCACATCGTCAGCTTTCTTCCCATCCTTTACCACCTCAATATTCACATCTGCGGCCTAGAAAATTAAATACAACTGGTAAATAGTCTGAAAAATATTTAATATTAGCTCAAACTTTTCATTGATTTCTTGGAGACAATTGTACCATATTTTTTTTGTTGGTGACAACACATTTTCTTGTAAACAGGAACAGCATTCATTATTTTGATGTAGTCATGTGATAATATATTAAAGGGACATTCCTGAGTTCTCTGCAATTTTTAAGATGTTATGGACTAACAGACTTTTTAACATATCAACTATATTTTTCTGCAAAAAAATATTAGTGGCTGTATATTAAACATGTTTCTGATCGTTCTAATATTTGTACTAGGTTAAATTTCATTTTATTTCCAAAAATATGGGGTTTTATCGTACATACAAAATTATTTGAAGACAAAATCCAGTTTCGACTTCTTACAAATATTAAGACGATCAGAAGCACAATGAATATACAGACATTGATATTCTAAACAAGAACATATATTTAATATGCAAGTTTAATCGTAGAAATATTTGATTAGTCGGAGACCTCTTACAATGCAAAAAACTCAGGAATGTCCCTTTAATATAAAACATGTTAGCTGCCTTGTTTCGGCTACCATTTCGCTGGGCTATTTGGCACTCGCCAAATTCACCAATTATGAATTTAAAAACAGCTGGAGAATTTTATTTTAATTTGACAAAATAATTTCATGTAATAACAATGTTAGAAAATAACTAGGTTTTTGCAATTTTTGAAGTTTAATAAATAATTTGGTGAAATTTCCTGCCTGCACAGAGCGAGCCCCGATTCCTTCTTTATGTTTTTCATTACAAAATAATATTTTTAAAGTAAAGCAAACCAGATAAATTCTACCTAAAATAATAATTTAAAGTTTGGGAGTTTTAACATGAAAATGGATGCAAATCCGTGGCAGTGACTAACCTCGAGATCAAACTGTTTCTTCAGTCTGTCCCCTATGATGAGACTCCGCGTCAACAGTTTCCAGTTGTCAAGTGCTCTCTTGTGGCGTTTCTAATCAAATTAATAATAAACTTGAAAAACACAACAAACATACTCTCCATTAATTTACATAGTATTACACACTATCAAAATTTAATTGTTTAGGCAAGTACATTTTAAAAAATATATATAATTTTCTTTTTTAAGTACAGGTATTAACTTAAAAGTATCATAGATGGAATTAAAAATTAAGGATTTTTATTATTTATTATTTGAAAAATTGACAAAAGTGTTATGCATAGAGAATATGGAATGATAAAACTACATTGAGAACTAAATATAGAACATTTGGGTAGTGATATTTCATTCAGAATTTCACTACGAGTGTAGTTATAAGTGGAACACTGAAGACAATGTTTTTTTCCCAACAATTACTCTAAACTGGTTTAATATGGTAATAACACTCAATCCCCCCAAATCCCTCAACATTTGGGCTAAGTATTACAATGGGCCTATACTGTGTACTATAAAAGATGATCTATGATTGGGCAGATTGAGCTAATTTTTGTTCCAGCCAGTGCACCACAACTGGTATATCAAAGGCCATGGTATGTGCTATCCTTTCTGTGGGATGGTGCATATAAAAATCCCATGCTACAAATGAATTTTTTTTTAGCTGGTTTCCTTTTTAAGACTGTCAGAATTACCAAATGTTTGACATCCAATAGCCAATGATTAATAAATAATGTGCTCTAGTGGTGTTGTTAAACAAAATAAACTTTTTGCACGTTAAACTTCTTGAACTTGAACTAGTTTAGTGTGTGTGAAATACAGACCTCGACTTCTCTCATGAGTTGTATCTCCTGATCTTCCTCCCAGGCCACCTCTAGAGCTTCCCTGTGGTCTATACACACAACCCAACCATCCATCCTGACAAAAACACAAATAGCAGATGTATAGTTCAAGTATTAATGCAACCATCGTGATTAAAACGGCAAAAGATTAATCACAAGTGAAAAAATATTCTTAAATCAATAGTAAGCCAAAGAACTCATTCTACTGATGCATCTCTTTTGACAAAAGCATGAAGAGATAAGTCACAATTGCAGATATATTCGTTTCAACTCTACACTAAGATGAAGAATTTGTTCAGTATTAGGCCTCTCCTTCACAGTCAAGCTGTTGATTGCAAACATAGTTTATTGTACAAAGAACAAAAGAATTGGGCACAAGTTAAAGATGTTGCTCATGGTCACCTCATATTTGCCCAAAGATGGAAAGAAAAAGAGTGTTTCTACACTTGTCTTCAGTTTACTTTCCTAGTTTTTATGCCTATTCTCATTTGGTGCTGCAATTCTTATCTGAATTTTCTTGCATGCAATTATTATCAGGTGAATGTGTAATAAAAATTGATAACCAACAATGGGTATAAAAACACCCACTGTATATAGTATTAAATAAAACTAGTAACATACAGTGGGTGAGAAAAACCACTGTGTGTGTCCCATCCAACCATTGCAGCGACACAGTCAACTCCAAGCTTCCGTGCAATTCTGTTCAAACCAGGCACTGAAAAAAAAAAAAAAATGTTTTATTTAACGATGCACTCAACATTTTTAATTTGGTTATATGGCATCGAACAAAAAAGATAATAAGAAGGAAACTTGCTGCCACCACTCCATGGGCTACTCTTTTCAATTAATTAGCAGCAAGGGATCTTTTATATGCACCATCCCACAGATAGGATAGTTGTCTAAATACCACAGCTTTTACCACTTGTGGAGCACTGACTGAAACGAGAAATAGTCCAATGGGCCCACTGATGAGGATTGATCTTAGATCATCTGTGCGTCAAGCTAGATCCCACCCCTAGGAACTACCGTAAAAGACAACACATTGAAAACATATTTTATTGTCCAAAGAACAAAAGAATTGGGCACATGTTACTACTGCAGTGTCAGTTAAAAATAAAGATGACCATTATTCAATACCTACCACAAGTCAGAAATAATTCACTTTTCATTGGACTGTTATTTCATATGAAAATATATTTTAAAATAAAAGAATCTATGAATAAAAAATAAAAATTGGTGGTAAACTATAAGATTCTAGTCAAAATAAATTGTCCTTTCTAGAGTTCAAAGGCAACTGTTTAGTGTCTTACATTTCACTTGTACAGTTCCAGCTGGGAGCATCCATTCTTGGAAGAGTTCAAGGTTACCATAAGCATTGCGAGGGATCTTCCCCTGAAAAATGAGAGTGAATTGATTCTAAGGGAAAAAATATCTACAATGTCCGATTTAAATATTGCTTTTTGTGACTTACATCACCAATTGGAACATTTCAATGTTGTTTTTTTGGAGTGGATTTCATAATTATTTGTCCTTTATCAAATGACAGTACACAACTTTATGATGCCAATTTTAATCATCATGCAATGCACCACAAAAAAGAATATCATATTGCTCCTAAAACTAGAAGAGTTGTTTGTACCTTTCATTTTGAGCTCTGGTTGCTTTCAACTAATTTACAATATTTCATGTAAGTATGTACATGTATTAAGTAAGTATGAAGCAAACCAATTTTTTTCTGTTGTCATGAATGCATAACATGACCTCTCACCAACTGCATTTCTCCCTAAACCCATGGAGTAGTCCAAACCTTCCACTAAGTCTAGTGCATCCACAGCTGGTCACATTAATACCTTTTTATCACCCATCAGTTTGCGGAGGATATTAAAATGGGCACCGTATATTTATCTGTGCATTCAAAACCATTCAAGATAACTTCATAAAACTTCATAAAACTTCATGTACACATATTAATCTATCCGTCTGGTAATGCTTTTTACTATAAGGGAGTTTTCATTTTTGATATTGTTTTCTTCTTTGCAGTCACTTGGTTGACTTTTAAGATAACTGGACCAGTCTATGGGGAAAAGGGGAGGGAAATGTAATAGGTGAAAGGTCAGCTTCATGTATGAGACTTTGAGAGGAAAAGTGCATACATCTATCACAGGTGGAGGAACGTATATTTCGGTCTGCCAGGGACCAAACAGTTCCAAGTCAAGAGCATCAGGGTCGATCTTTGGTACCTTCTGTTGAAAAACAAAACATTCTTCAGAAATATAAAACATCATTCATGTCATAGCATGAACCTAAAATGTCAAAATCTTTGTATTTTCAAAAATAACTTGTAAGTATTAAAAATGTTTTCATGGATTCTGAAGAAAAGAAAGAAGGGATTAAAAATAATAATCGTTATTTATTTCCCTTTACAGTGTTCACATATATGTCCATATTATCTTTATCAAAGTTTGTTACATTCACTTTTTCTGTAAGTAGTGATAATAATTTAATGTTACACATATCTTGTGCATCATAGTGGACTTCTTTCATACTGTTTGCCCTGCTAAAAGTAAGCTTGGTATGTTCTTGTTTCATACCTCTGGAGAAGATCAAAATGATCAATGATTTCAAATGAACATAATTACCGTTAACAGAATAAAGTATACACAATAATACTAACCCATTTACGAGATTTAACCATCTTGTAGGCCTCTTCACCTAACTGTAAAATGAAAACAAAACAACATATTTTGATGACATTACAACTTATACCAAAGGCTTTGGAACTGAATAATAGGCATGAAAATCATAAACTATATTTAAAATACCTTAAGTTTATTTTAATTCACAATTTCTGTTGCATGTATTACAATAAATGCAACTGAAAAGTTTGTAAAATTAATGTTCAAATAAGTACAGAATTATAACCTTTGTCAAAAAAATATTATCATTCAATATATTTATTTGCAAAATTTGTTTAGCAATTTTATCTATTTTACTTTGACATAATTACATTTTGTCTTGTAATAGCAGAAGACAGCCTATTATAGCATGTGTTGGTTTTCTTCTTTTTTAAATTCACAAAGTTCATTGTATGATACAGCCCCCATCTTCCCTTTCCACAGTTACGAGACGTACAAAATTGCTTAACAAAGCTGCTACTTGAAAATGAATGAGAAACTTGCCTTCACAGATCTACCTTCCTTCAGCCAGTTTTCTCTGGAATGAAGCTGAAAGAAAAAACCTAATATTGATTTCTAAATTATACAACACTTCTCAGTTGTGAAAAAACCATCAACACAATACAATATTAAATGGTTTCCAAATACAAACAATCCAAACATAACAAACATTAAGAAACAGTTCAAGCATATTTCATTAATACTGGCCCATTAATATTAATAGTAGAATATTTTAAGATTGAACAGCTTGCTAGGATGGCTATAGGATTACCGAGTAGGGGGAAGGACAAGAATTCTAAAATGCAACCTTATCAAATTGCTCGTGATGGGACCAACAATGAGTAAGACTCAATTTCTTTTAGACTGTAAAGTGCAATAATGTAAATTAAAGTATAATTGATGCACTCTGACATTCTGGGAAAAGAATCAATGAAAAAAATACAAAACAAAATTTACATAACATTATCTAAATTTGATAGAAAAAATGTGGACCTTTGGTAATTTTGGGGGATGGGGGGCATACACACCCGACACACAAACCCTGTATACGGTCCATTAGTTATAATATGTTACTGAACAGTACATACCGTATGCACACACTCGCGAGCATAGATGGGTTCTCCTCTAATGTATCCCACAGGGACAGCCGAGTTGGGGTACAGAGCTTCAAACTTGAGAAGATGTCGTTTCAGCACATACCTTTAAAATATATCTAGAATGTTGATTATTAATAAAATAAAAATAAATCTTAATCACTGACAAAAGTCAAAATTAATTAATATTGCTAATCTTATCTGTATCTTGGGGTGGGATATACAGCTCTTACTTGATGAGAGGTCGGTCTAGGATCCCCTTCGGTGGACTCACTGGGATATTTCTTGTTCCTTGGAGCAGGATATACAGCTCTTACTTGATGAGAGGTCGGTCTAGGATCCCCTTCGGTGGACTCATTGGGATATTTCTTGTTCCTTGGGGCAGGATATACAGCTCTTACTTGATGAGAGGTCTGTCTAGGATCCCCGTCGGTGGACTCATTGGGATATTTCTTGTTCCTTGGGGCAGGATATACAGCTCTTACTTGATGAGAGGTCGGTCTAGGATCCCCGTCGGTGGACTCATTGGGATATTTCTTGTTCCTTGGAGCAGGATATACAGCTCTTACTTGATGAGAGGTCGGTCTAGGATCCCCGTCGGTGGACTCATTGGGATATTTCTTGTTCCTTGGGGCAGGATATACAGCTCTTACTTGATGAGAGGTCGGTCTAGGATCCCCGTCGGTGGACTCATTGGGATATTTCTTGTTCCTTGGGGCAGGATATACAGCTCTAACTTGATGAGAGGTCGGTCTAGGATCCCCGTCGGTGGACTCATTGGGATATTTCTTGTTCCTTGGGGCAGGATATACAGCTCTTACTTGATGAGAGGTCGGTCTAGGATCCCCGTCGGTGGACTCACTGGGATATTTCTTGTTCCTTGGGGCAGGATATACAGCTCTTACTTGATGAGAGGTCGGTCTAGGATCCCCGTCGGTGGACTCACTGGGATGTTTCTTGTTCCTTGGGGCAGGATATACAGCTCTTACTTGATGAGAGGTCGGTCTAGGATCCCCGTCGGTGGACTCACTGGGATGTTTCTTGTTCCTTGGGGCAGGATATACAGCTCTTACTTGATGAGAGGTCGGTCTAGGATCCCCGTCGGTGGACTCATTGGGATATTTCTTGTTCCTTGGGGCAGGATATACAGCTCTTACTTGATGAGAGGTCTGTCTAGGATCCCCGTCGGTGGACTCATTGGGATATTTCTTGTTCCTTGGGGCAGGATATACAGCTCTTACTTGATGAGAGGTCGGTCTAGGATCCCCGTCGGTGGACTCATTGGGATATTTCTTGTTCCTTGGGGCAGGATATACAGCTCTTACTTGATGAGAGGTCGGTCTAGGATCCCTGTCGGTGGACTCATTGGGATATT
Source organism: Gigantopelta aegis (assembly GCF_016097555.1). Taxonomy (NCBI): domain Eukaryota; kingdom Metazoa; phylum Mollusca; class Gastropoda; order Neomphalida; family Peltospiridae; genus Gigantopelta; species Gigantopelta aegis. The sequence continues at coordinate 86,796,612 of NC_054701.1, forward strand.
TCTTGTTCCTTGGGGCAGGATATACAGCTCTTATTTGATGAGAGGTCTGTCTAGGATCCCCGTCGGTGGACTCATTGGGATATTTCTTGTTCCTTGGGGCAGTATATACAGCTCTTACTTGATGAGAGGTCGGTCTAGGATCCCCGTCGGTGGACTCATTGGGATATTTCTTGTTCCAGACAGTGCACCACAACTGGTATATCAAAGACCGTGTAAGTGCTGTTCTGTGTGGGATGACGCATATAAAAGATCCCTTGCTTCTAATGGAAAGTTTAGTAGGAGATTTCTTCTCTAACACTGTATGTCAAAATTACCAAATATTTAACATCCAATAGCAGATGATTAATAAATCGATGTGCTATAGTTGTGTCATTAAACAAAACAAATGTTTTGTTTGTATCTAATTATTATTAAGATTACAGACAACAATAGTAGCTTAATTGTGGTTTTTGGTTTTATTACAAAACACATTTCTCCAGCAATACCTTTTTGTCAAAGCATTTGTTTTAACACTGAAATATGAAAAATAATTCAGCTCCTTTTGCATTCCATGTTACGGTAACCATGGAAATGTGGAATGCCATGTCCACTGATCATATTAAAAATGGATCACTCAAGTTTTTTGTAAGCTGATATTTGAAAAAACAAACAAAAAACATAAGTATAGGATATATTGAACAGGGAGATGTGTGCAGAGGAGACGGGAAAAACGGTAAAAGAAAAGGAATATTAATGAAGGAAAAATGTTTTATTTAACGATGCACTCAACACATTGTATTTACAGTTATATGGCGTCAGACATATGGTTAAGGACCACACAGATATTGACAGAGAAAACCCGCTGTTGCCACTTCATGGGCTACTCTTTTCGATAAGCAGCAAGGGATCTTTTATATGCACCATCCCACAAACAGGGCAGCACATACCACAGCCTTTGATATACCAGTTGTGGTGCACTGGCTGAAACGAGAAATACCCCAATGGGCCCATCGATGGGGATCGATCCCACACCAACCGCGCATCGAGCGAGCGCTGTACCACTGGGCTACATCCCGTTCTTGGAATATTAATGAAGTGAAATATAACGTAATAAACCAGTGAACTAGAAAATACATACAATGGGTGATTCTTGAATTCTCCAACTGTTTTGGGCAGTGGTTTTCTCAACAAATCATCTACAAAAATAAAAAACCCTTCCCATTACATATAATAAAATAAGAGTTTACAGTTAATATTTACAGTTAGTTCAATCACTGGACCTATGAATTTAAGCTAAATTTACAAGTTTCAGATTTTAATATGTTAGTTTTTAAAATTCTAATATACAGTGAAACCCCTCAATACCGGACATCCATGGGACCAAGTAAAATGTCCGGTTTTCAGAGGCGTCCGGTTTTCAGGGGTCTGCCTGGACGGAAATACCTTCCGTTCTCCATAAAATAGGGAAAGTGTTAAAGTGTTTTAAAACAAGAACAACAAGAATATGTTGAAAAATGGTGCATTTATGAGCATTTAGAAAAATAAAAACATCCATGAGAGTAATATTGAATAAAAAATACATTAAAAAGACCACAAATTGTCAATCAATCGATAAATCGGCCTACGTTGAGAAACGTATCCATCGATGTCTGTTTTTAACAATGGTTGCCTGCGTTAAACTTTCTAATTCCTGTACATGCAATAGGAAACGTTCATCTTTCTGTATTGCAAAGTCCTTTAAAATCTGAAGCATGTGCAACATGTCAGGATAGCTGAGATCGTTTCCCGGAACAGATACATCTTGTTCGGATTCGTTATCGCTTCCGTCATTGGGTATTTCGTCCCCACGGAAGTTGGCCACTAGTTCTCTCTCCCACTCGTTTGTGCAGTCTTCAATCGGCACGTCATCGTCGAAGCTGTTCAAGATGTCAGTGCCCACGTCGGCAGTGACGAGTTCGCGTGCTAGTCAATCTTTGAAGCAAATCATGAGACATGTTTGTGAAGGATCACATTTAAGATCTTAAAACACACTCATAACTTAATAAAGACATCTAACCCAAACCCGAACTCCGCTAATGTTAACCATAATTACAACACAATCAATCAAGCTTGCGATCAGTCCTTTTAATTGTTTATTGTCAAGTTGCTAATCTTGCCTGCTGAGCGGTACCTGTACTGTATGCAGCGGTGATTACACTGATAACAGCGATCTCGAGCATGCGCATATTGCACTAGCCATCGGTGTTCACAGACAGGTGGGCGCCATATTGATTGGTATCGGTTTGATCGTCCAGTTTTAAGGGGTAGGATTTACACTAAGTTGACACATTGGGACCGAATTGTTTGTCCGGTGTTCAGTTTAGAGGGGTTTCCGGTTTAGATGGGTAAAATATAGTGTTAAAAGATGTGTAAGTCACGGGACCGCGGAAAAACGTCCGGTGTTGAGGGGGTCCGGTGTTGAGGGGGTCCGGTGTTGAGGGGTTTCACTGTAATCAGATAAATTTACTTCAAATGTAAGAATTTCTCTCAATATTTTATTTTATTAAAACATACATACATGTGTAACACGCGAAAATAGGATCAAATAGTAAGCTTATATTCAGAAAATGTGCTCGATATTGTGTTGTGATTCATATTTCTAAAACATTAAATAACAGTTTCTAATTAGCTTTTTATTAGCAACTTTTACTAATCAGAAGTTTGAAAATAAAATATCTGCTGTTATACCTCATCCACCTTAAATGTTACGTTTTTCTGACAAATATTAAAGGTTGTAATACTTTTTAAATCTTGTACTACATCAAAAACTTATTAACATGGGTATTGTCTGGTCTGAACATGAGGAGGTTCTAATATGAACTTAGCAGACCTCTTTGTCTACATTTTACCTGGACACCTACCAGGTATATGAACTGCCGAATAAACTGCCAAATTAGCAAACTGTTAATTTTTATACAAACTGGCTACAAAATTTAGACTTTGGTTAATAAATTTAAATTAACTACTTTTTAATCATTTTCAAGGAAATACTCAACATATCTCAAAACTGTCTAAAACAACATTTGTTCCACTGTGTATCCTGCTAATATGGTGCTGCAAAAAGTTGATTTTAGCCTCAGCAGGGGAGGTAATTCGAACAAACCACCTGACCCCGCGCTCCCCCCCCCCCCCCCCCCCCCCCCCCAGCCTATGGCCCTGTTTTATATTAACAGTAAATTACCTTTCATATTTTCATCATCCTCATTCTCCATCTCAGTGTCAGAACTCTTGAAAGGTTTCAGCATCTTGGTCAACCAATCAGCATCAACCCGTAACTTCCGTGTCTGAGTCATCCACTCGGACGCATAGCGACAGGTCACATCCTTCACACTCAGGTCTGAAAAACAAGAGATGTAAAATACCAACAATATGTAAGAAGATAAAATACCATCCAGAAGATTTATTAAAATAAGAACTGTAATGGAGAGAAAGAAGAGGTTATGTTGTTGTTTTTTCAAATTTGGTTTCCTATCGCTCATCTATCATGTTTCATAAAAAACATTTTAAATTTGTTCATGTACTGTGAAAAACAAAGAAAAAGGAAAATATTAAACCCGATATTACATGACTAGAGCACATTGATTAATTAATCATTGGTTATTGGATATTACATATTTAATCATTTATACAAACAACATGGTCTTCAAATGAAATCCATTGTATTTTTCTATTGGCCGCAAGACAAAATAAAACATCTCATACAACGGACTTTGAAATACCAGTCACATTTAGAATAGATTCTCTGCATCCTTCAGATGCAGTCACTAATCTAGTTTATGTAACAAATTATCAATATTCATCATCATTGCTCAAAATGTGGAAAACAGACAAGTTGTAGGTGTCTTTGGACTGTGCATTAGAAAATATAACATGGAGATGAGACTACAGCTTTAAAATCCATGCTTACAGGTTACATGGCACAGCCTCCGTCTCCCCTCCCTTCGCATGAGGATGAAGATTTACTTTTTTCATCCTATTCTGTATAAAAAAATTATAAATTTTTTAATTGGACTTGTGCCCTCCCCCATAGATTGTGCCTCCACATCAGATATCATTCCTAAGAGCCAGTTTACAATGTCTATGTGTATCGAATATTTATCTTCATATCAAGTATCTATTTTTCATAACATACCTGTGTTAAATGCAAACACATATTGCACTGGTTGAGAAACTGCATTTTCCATACTCTCAGGCTTGTCCAAGACATTTCTAACACAGTCAACACCTGAAAGAAAAATTGTATTGTTTCTATTATCTATATAGAATACTAAACGAGTTTCAGAAAAATGGTATGATGGGCAAGCTAGTTTAGTATTTTATTTATTACAAACCAACTGCAAACAAGCCATAACGCAGAAGTAAGCAGATGTCGAGACCTAGCCTACTACATGTTATGTTTGTACAAAATGGGTCAGTAAGTGACCAACGTCACAATTAAACTTAAACTACGTTACAATGAACAACGAGACGTCAGCAATGTACAGTTTACATCTTGGCATGAAGCTTGCATTAATTGTGAGTCAACGAGGTGTTGAAATTCACAATAATGACTGAATTATTGATCGAATCAGCAAAGATTGAGCTGACTAGATGTGATGCTGACATTTTGTACATAGGTCCGTAAAAAAGAGAGTAGTAGATCGACGACAAATACTTGCTGCTATATCCTTTTGCCTTTGTACACAATAGGTCCAAATATAACAGCTATCTTATCACAATTTCCATTCATGGTCATATTTCGTAATGGTACTTTTAAATTACACTATTTTGTACAAATATGGTTAGATCCTTTAATAATCTCTTTACAAAATATTTTCAACAGAAATTTTGCACTTGTTTTCTATCATTCTGAAAAAGCACCAAGTTTATTTTACTGCAGGGAGATGCAAAGTGACGTCATTCAAATACCAACATCATCAAATTAAACTAGTTAGATGTTGAGTAATTGTTATGACATCAGTAATATCTTATACTAGTGTGTAATAAAAAACAATATATAACAGAACTTTTAAACACTGTCGACACTTAAGAGAAAATATTGTAACATCCTACAGATCCGTTTGGTGGTCTACATATACTGTCTAAATTGGTGTCACTCACCCTTCAATCTATTTCTACAGAGTCAACTGAATATAGCATTTGGTTCAGAATAAACCCATTTTATAGTTTCCTAATTCAGTTGCCAATTCTAAATACGATTTCTCACATGCATAGCTATGTAAACTTTAATCTTCAGTGTTCAGTCAGACACTAAAATATAACAGAGATAATTTTAAGTTCATGGATTCTAATTGTACATGTATAAAATGAAAGTACTTACAGAGCCATCTCTTTTCTTTAGGCAAGTATACTTCAATCCAGCTGTCGCAAACTGAATACAAGAATAATCTTAAATAATCTTCATTAATATGTATTAAACTCAGGGTTTCTAGATTATGATAACCCCACTCCCATGGCTAGTGATATTGGCTAGTAAATAACTACTCTTGTCATGCCTGATAACTAGTGAACAAAATGTGTCAAATGTTGCAGTTTAGTCTATTTTGCAAATATGAATATCCTGCCTTCCACCCTCACCCCTCAATGTTAGTGTTTTTAAGCTATAAAAATAGACATATTAGGTGACATATATCTGATTTTTACTATTATTAAGTAAAATTGTATTAACTTAAAGTAAAGTAGGGCTGGTGAATTTTGAATTGTGGCTAGTGGATTTGATAAACATTCTAGAATCCCTGCCTGAGTACTGTAAATGACTACCAACACTGAATTACACGGTTTATCCATATTAGCTCATACCATAGCTACCAAGATAGCAACCTTAGAAAATAACAACATTTCACACATTTCACCTTGGAATATGAATTTATGTTTAACAATACATCACACACTGCTCTGCCTTGGTGGCATTCCATAAGATGTGAAGATATATCACAATACAACATTTACGTGCATAGGCCTACATACATGTAACTATCAAAATTAATAGGATTATCGCAGAGCATAAAACATGCTTTCATAGAAAATTACAAGTTATATGAAGTCTGTAGACATACTTTTATTTTCTTTATTTGGTGATTTTTCTTTTATCTTTTTGTTTCCAACAGGACTTCTAGATACACGGCTGTCATCTTCAAAATCACTACTGGAACTGAAAGTCAAATAACAATTCTTATTTAAGGATTGTCTATTATTTCTTTTATGTTCATCGGGGTATGAACAAAACAAATCATCCACTAACTGTGTGAATCGGCAAAGCCGTTTTCAGATAACTTTGCGGATGATTTTTTTTGTTCATACCCTGATGAATGTAAAAGAAATAACAGACAATACTGTTGAATGTAACAGAAATTTAATTATAAAAGTATTAACAGAAAAATATACAAAAATAGAACCAAATATATTCAAGTGACTTTAGTACTTCTTCGTTTTTGATAAAATTTCCATTGGTTTAGTTTTTACCAGACTTCCACGAAAATATATCCTGAATCCGTCCCTGAAAAATATAAAGACATGTTAATTTCATATCAGAAAAGTTGTATGTCTCTCTATGTACACTTAAAGTTTGTTTTATTTAACCACACCACTAGAGCATACTGATTTATTAATCATCGGCATTTATTAATTTTGACAGTCTTAGAGAGGAAACCTGCTACATTTTTTCATTAGTAGCAAGGAATTTTTTATATGCACTATCCCACAGAAAGGACAGCACATACCACAACCTTTGATATACCAATCGAGAAATAGTCTAAAGGGCCCACCGATGGGATTCGATCCCAAACATCAAGCAAGTGCTTTACCACTAGGCTACATCCGACCCCTAAACACCAAATCAATCAGTCAATCTGTCTTTTTACCTTTCTTCTGCAGAATCTTGAAATTTTCTTTTCTTTACTTGTGCTTTTTTCTGCACAAGTTTCTTTCCTTTGCTCTTGGTTGGTGGTTCACTGTCACAGAAATCACTATCATCATCATTTGAAATAAAAGTATCTTCATAACCCGATTCATCAGAGTTCTCTGCCCTTTGCTCGTCTGGTTTTGGCAACCTGTCAGCAGGTTTAGGTCTCAAGGTCCTGGTGGGTTTCACACCCGATACCATCACACCATCACTATCACTATTTTCTGAAGAAGCCTGTTTTAGTTTTGTTGAAAGTTTTGAAGAAAAGGTTTTACATTCCTTTCCAGACAAATCAGTCTTTGCATCAACATCCAGTTTTGAATGGCTAACTGGTTTAGATTGGATTAGTTCTGAAGTCTGTTTTGCTGTATCTGTTTTATTTTTGAAATATTTGCATTTTGTTTTCTTTTGTGTCTTTTTGTCACTGATCACTAGTTTTGAGTTTTTCTTAGATTTTGTCTTCTTAGTTTTAGATTTCATATTGTCAGGATCTTTATTCTTTTTAATACTGTACGATTTCTTCTGCTGGGTGGATTCGCCCTTTTTTGGTTCATCTTCATTATCATCCATTTTCTTCTTTTCATTTTTTGACTACAAATAAAGAGAGCAACAGCTTGATCTGGTGGGAATATAAAGACTTCAGCCCAAAATGTATCTTGGATTTGAATCCCAGAACCATCTCCTACAAAGAGTGAGTGAGGCTTTACTTACATTAACCACTAACCCCAATCTTGATTTGCCCAGTGCAGCATGCACATTAATTGGATAAAAGCACAAAAATAAACTAAAATCAAAAATGAAATCTGTCTTTGCATGCCCCTTGCCATCCTGAAATATGCCTTGACAACAAAGTTAAAATTTGTTTTGATGACACCAATAGAGAACATTAATTAATTATTGGCATTTGGATGTCAAACACTTATGACATATGATATATTTTCTTTTTTAGAAACAATGGATGTTTTATATGCATTTTCCCACAGACAGGACAGCACAAACCATAGCCTTTGATATCGTAGGGCACTGGTCTGAATGGGGAAAACCCCAATCAGAGAATGGGTCCACCAAGGGGATTCGATTATATTATTCGAAGGAGGCACCCAAGCTAGACCCAGCCCCTTGACAACAAATAACAACATATTTCTATACAACTGGTGAATGAATGCACATATAACACGTTTTATTACCCATATGGTTAAAAATATATTGGTACATATCAAAGTGATATGTCCGACTAGAACGCCAAGTGGAACATATTACTTCGACGTCGTTCGATGATGTCATCGATTGGTGAACTACAACTTTCAGGAACGTCAACCAAACGAGTTGAGTGATATAAATAAAGATTGATTATGGGTAATAAATAGGATATTAAACTCGCCTCTATTTCTTATAATGTTTATGTCCCTCGTGAAATAATTTTTATTGTTACTCGCTAAAGTTCATGACAATTGAAAATGATTTCCATCGGGACATAAACATGATACAAAATGGAAGCTGGTTTAATATCCTGTAAGTACTTCTTTGATACAGACTGTAGAGATAAGTGAAAAATCTATTAGATGATTATAAGGCAGTAAATGTTGATACCTTTGTGTCCTGAGGAAGTTGAAGTGGTATGGGGTGAAATAAGAGAACCAGTCTCGTGTTGAAGGACATCATGCGCAGGAAGACAACACAAATCTGAAAATATCAACAGCTTTCTAATCAAAGCTAAACACACATCAATTAAATATCAGTACACTTTAGATCACATGTTTCTAGATAATTTATTCCAAGGTTGTCAATAAGCCATTTAACCTAATATAAACAATGCAATTATCAACTTATGGTGTGACGTTTTGAGTTTTAACATTTGTGCCACAATCTTGTTATCTTATTTATTTATTATTATTATGATTCCCATTTATTGGCTTATTGGTACAATATACTTTCATATCTTTAGTATTCTTTGACTATTGTTTATGGTACAATATACTTTCATATCTTTAGTATTCTTTGACTATTGTTTATGGTACAATATACTTTCATATCTTTAGTATTCTTTGACTATTGTTTATGCAGGGCTTGCATTGGAATGAATTTTGGTTTAGGCAATTTTTAGATATATATAATATTTCCATGAAATAATAAGATTTATGGCATATTTTGTATAAAAATACTTTGTATAAAAATTAGCATGACAATAATACACTATTAATAATTTCTTAATAATTATACAGTGATGTTTCTCAGCCCTATATAACATGGCCAACTAGAATTTATCTTACAGCAACCAAGAGTCTTTCTGACTTGACACTTCTTTCCAGCATCAATTTTTCCAAATCATCCACCTTTATCTGAAAATTATAAACAATTGTACATTTCAAACAATACATGATCCAAATATGTTGTAAAAACATTGTTCCACAGTTTAAACAGTGCTAATATGTTACTAAACAAATAATAGAGTGTTTAGAGTAACTTGAACATGACCCAAATCACACCACTGTACTGATAGCCTAATAAGTGTTACAACTGACCGGCCTCAGTGGTGTCGTGTTTAAGCCATCGGACATAAGGCTGGTAGGTGTATGCCTCTGTGGTGTCGTGTTTAAGCCATCGGACATAAGGCTGGTAGGTGTAAGCCTCAGTGGTGTCATGTTTAAGCCATCGGACATAAGGCTGGTAGGTGTAAGCCTCAGTGGTGTCGTGTTTAAGCCATCGGACATAAGGCTGGTAGGTGTAAGCCTCGGTGGTGTCGTGTTTAAGCCATCGGACATAAGGCTGGTAGGTGTATGCCTCTGTGGTGTCGTGTTTAAGCAATCGGACATAAGGCTGGTAGGTGTAAGTCATCGGATATACGGCTGGTAGGTGTAAGCCATCCGACATAAGGCTGGTAGGTGTAAGCCTCGGTGGTGTCGTGTTTAAGCCATCGGACTTAAGGCTGGTAGGTGTATGCCTCGGTGGTGTCATGTTTAAGCAATCGGACATAAGGCTGGTAGGTGTAAGTCATCAGATATACGGCTGGTAGGTGTAAGCCATCGGACATAAGGCTGGTAGGTATAAGCCTTGGTGGTGTCTTGTTTAAGCCATCAGACATAAGGCTGGTAGGTGTAAGCCATCGGACATAAGGCTGGTAGGTGTAAGCCTTGGTGGTGTCATGTTTAAGCCATCAGACATAAGGCTGGTAGGTGTAAGCCTCTGTGGTGTCGTGTTTAAGCCATCGGACATAAGGCTGGTAGGTGTAAGCCTCAGTGGTGTCGTGTTTAAGCCATCGGACATAAGGCTGGTAGGTGTAAGCCTCGGTGGTGTCGTGTTTAAGCCATCGGACATAAGGCTGGTAGGTGTATGCCTCTGTGGTGTCGTGTTTAAGCAATCGGACATAAGGCTGGTAGGTGTAAGTCATCGGATATACGGCTGGTAGGTGTAAGCCATCCGACATAAGGCTGGTAGGTGTAAGCCTCGGTGGTGTCGTGTTTAAGCCATCGGACTTAAGGCTGGTAGGTGTATGCCTCGGTGGTGTCATGTTTAAGCAATCGGACATAAGGCTGGTAGGTGTAAGTCATCGGATATACGGCTGGTAGGTGTAAGCCATCGGACATAAGGCTGGTAGGTGTAAGCCTCGGTGGTGTCGTGTTTAAGCCATCGGACTTAAGGCTGGTAGGTGTATGCCTCGGTGGTGTCATGTTTAAGCAATCGGACATAAGGCTGGTAGGTGTAAGTCATCGGATATACGGCTGGTAGGTGTAAGCCATCGGACATAAGGCTGGTAGGTATACGCCTTGGTGGTGTCTTGTTTAAGCCATCAGACATAAGGCTGGTAGGTGTAAGCCATCGGACATAAGGCTGGTAGGTGTAAGCCTTGGTGGTGTCGTGTTTAAGCCATCAGACATAAGGCTGGTAGGTGTAAGCCTCTGTGGTGTCGTGTTTAAGCAATCGGACATAAGGCTGGTAGTATAAGCCTCGGTGGTGTCATGTTTAAGCCATCGGACATAAGGCTGGTAGGTGTAAGCCTCGGTGGTGCTGTGTTTAAGCCATCGGACTTAAGGCTCATAGGTGTAAGCCATCGGATATAAGGCTGGTAGGTGTAAGCCATCGGACATAAGGCTGGTAGGTATAAGCCTCGGTGGTGTCATGTTTAAGCCATTAGACATAAGGCTGGAAGGTTTAAGCCATCGGATATAAGGCTGGTAGGTGTAAGTCATCGGATATAAGGCTGGTAGGTGTAAGCCATCGGACATAAGGCTGGTAGGTGTAAGCCTCAGTGGTGTCATGTTTAAGCCATCGGACATACGGCTGGTAGGTGTAAGCCTCGGTGGTGTCATGTTTAAGCCATCGGACATACGGCTGGTAGGTGTAAGCCTCGGTGGTGTTGTTTTTAAGCCATCAGACTTAAGGCTGGTAGGTATAAGCCATCGGATATAAGGCTGGTAGGTGTAAGCCATCGGACATAAGGCTGGTAGGTGTAAGCCTCGGTGGTGTCGTGTTTAAGCCATCGGACTTAAGGCTGGTAGGTGTATGCCTCGGTGGTGTCATGTTTAAGCAATCGGACATAAGGCTGGTAGGTGTAAGTCATCGGATATACGGCTGGTAGGTGTAAGCCATCGGACATAAGGCTGGTAGGTGTAAGCCTCGGTGGTGTCGTGTTTAAGCCATCGGACTTAAGGCTGGTAGGTGTATGCCTCGGTGGTGTCATGTTTAAGCAATCGGACATAAGGCTGGTAGGTGTAAGTCATCGGATATACGGCTGGTAGGTGTAAGCCATCGGACATAAGGCTGGTAGGTATACGCCTTGGTGGTGTCTTGTTTAAGCCATCAGACATAAGGCTGGTAGGTGTAAGCCATCGGACATAAGGCTGGTAGGTGTAAGCCTTGGTGGTGTCGTGTTTAAGCCATCAGACATAAGGCTGGTAGGTGTAAGCCTCTGTGGTGTCGTGTTTAAGCAATCGGACATAAGGCTGGTAGTATAAGCCTCGGTGGTGTCATGTTTAAGCCATCGGACATAAGGCTGGTAGGTGTAAGCCTCGGTGGTGCTGTGTTTAAGCCATCGGACTTAAGGCTCATAGGTGTAAGCCATCGGATATAAGGCTGGTAGGTGTAAGCCATCGGACATAAGGCTGGTAGGTATAAGCCTCGGTGGTGTCATGTTTAAGCCATTAGACATAAGGCTGGAAGGTTTAAGCCATCGGATATAAGGCTGGTAGGTGTAAGTCATCGGATATAAGGCTGGTAGGTGTAAGCCATCGGACATAAGGCTGGTAGGTGTAAGCCTCAGTGGTGTCATGTTTAAGCCATCGGACATACGGCTGGTAGGTGTAAGCCTCGGTGGTGTCATGTTTAAGCCATCGGACATACGGCTGGTAGGTGTAAGCCTCGGTGGTGTTGTTTTTAAGCCATCAGACTTAAGGCTGGTAGGTGTAAGCCATCGGATATAAGGCTGGTAGGTGTAAGCCATCGGACATAAGGCTGGTAGGTATACGCCTCGGTTGTGTCATGTTTAAGCCATCAGACATAAGGCTGGTAGGTTTAAGCCATCGGATATAAGGCTGGTAGGTGTAAGTCATCGGATATAAGGCTGGTAGGTGTAAGCCATCGGACATAAGGCTGGTAGGTGTAAGCCTCGGTGGTGTCGTGTTTAAGCCATCGGACATAAGGCTGGTAGGTGTAAGCCTCGGTGGTGTCGTGTTTAAGTAATCGGACATAAGGCTGGTAGGTGTAAGTCATCGGACATACGGCTGGTAGCTGTAAGCCATCAGACATAAGGCTGGTAGGTGTAAGCCTTGGTGGTGTCGTGTTTAAGCCATCGGACATAAGGCTGGTAGGTGTAAGCCTCTGTGGTGTCGTGTTTAAGCAATCGGACATAAGGCTGGTAGTGTAAGCCTAGGTGGTGTCATGTTTAAGCCATCGGACATAAGGCTGGTAGGTGTAAGCCTCGGTGGTGTCGTGTTTAAGCCATCGGATATAAGGCTGGTAGGTGTAAGCCTCGGTGGTGTCGTGTTTAAGCCATCGGACTTAAGGCTGATAGGTGTAAGCCATCGGATATAAGGCTGGTAGGTGTAAGCCATCGGACATAAGGCTGGTAGGTATAAGCCTCGGTGGTGTCTTGTTTAAGCCATTAGACATATGGCTGGTAGGTTTAAGCCATCGGATGTAAGGCTGGTAGGTGTAAGCCATCGGATATAAGGCTGGTAGGTGTAAGTCATTGGATATAAGGCTGGTAGGTGTAAGCCATCGGACATAAGGCTGGTAGGTATAAGCCTCGGTGGTGTCGTGTTTAAGCCATCGGACATACGGCTGGTAGGTGTAAGTCTCGGTGGTGTCATGTTTAAGCCATCGGACATAAGGCTGGTAGGTGTAAGCCTCGGTGGTGTCGTGTTTAAGCCATCGGACTTAAGGCTGGTAGGTGTAAGCCATCGGATATAAGGCTGGTAGGTGTAAGCCACTGGACATAAGGCTGGTAGGTATAAGCCTCGGTGGTGTCATGTTTAAGCCATCAGACATAAGGCTGGTAGGTGTAAGCCATCGGACATAAGGCTGGTAGGTATACGCCTCGGTTGTGTCATGTTTAAGCCATCAGACATAAGGCTGGTAGGTTTAAGCCATCGGATATAAGGCTGGTAGGTGTAAGTCATCGGATATAAGGCTGGTAGGTGTAAGCCATCGGACATAAGGCTGGTAGGTGTAAGCCTCGGTGATGTCGTGTTCAAGCCATCGGACATAAGGCTGGTAGGTGTAAGCCATCGGACATATGGCTGGTAGGTGTAAGCCTCGGTGGTGTCATGTTTAAGCCATCGGACATAAGGCTGGTAGGTGTAAGCCTCGGTGGTGTTGTTTTTAAACCATCGGATATAAGGCTGGTAGGTGTAAGCCATCGGATATAAGGCTGGTAGGTGTAAGCCATCGGACATAAGGCTGGTAGGTATACGCCTCGGTTGTGTCATGTTTAAGCCATCAGACATAAGGCTGGTAGGTTTAAGCCATCGGATATAAGGCTGGTAGGTATAAGTCATCGGATATAAGGCTGGTAGGTGTAAGCCATCGGACATAAGGCTGGTAGGTGTAAGCCTCGGTGATGTCGTGTTCAAGCCATCGGACATAAGGCTGGTAGGTGTAAGCCATCAGACAAGGCTGCTAGGTGTAAGATCACTACACCATCTTCTCTCTGACTAACCACTAACTCACTGTCCTGGATAGACATTACAGATAGCTGAGGTGTGTGCCCAGGACAGCGTGCTTAAACCTTAATTGGATATAAGCACGAAAATAAGTTGAAATGAAATGAAAATGTTATAACCATCATAGCATTCAGCATCATAACAAAGTATACCCACTAATGTACACGTGTCGCCCTCCCCATTCAGCATCATAACAAAGTATACCTACTAGTGTACACGTGTCGTCCTCCCCATTCAGCATCATAACAAAGTCTACCCACTAGTGTACACGTGTCATCCTCCCCATTTTCCATCATAACAAAGTATATCCACTAGTGTACACGTGTCGTCCTCCCCATTCTCCATCATAACAAAGTATACCCACTAATGTACACGTGTCGTCCTCCCCATTCTCCATCATAACAAAGTATACCCACTAGTGTACACGTGTCGTCCTCCCCATTCAGCATCATAACAAAGTATATCCACTAGTGTACACGTGTCATCCGCCCCATTCTTCATCATAACAAAGTATACCCACTAGTGTACACGTGTCGTCCTCCCCATTCTCCATCATAACAAAGTATACCCACTAGTGTACAGGTGTCGTCCTCCCCATTCTCCATCATAACAAAGTATACCCACTAGTGTACACGTGTCGTCCTCCCCATTCTCCATCATAACAAAGTATACCCACTAGTGTACACGTGTCGTCCTCCCCATTCTCCATCATAACAAAGTATATCCACTAGTGTACACGTGTCATCCTCCCCATTCAGCATCATAACAAAGTATACTCACTAGTGTACACGTGTCGTCCTCCCCATTCAGCATCATAACAAAGTATACCCACTAGTGTACACGTGTCGTCCTCCCCATTCAGCATAACAAAGTATATCCACTAATGTACACGTGTCGTCCTCCCCATTCAGCAACATAACAAAGTATACCCACTAATGTACACGTGTCGTCCTCCCCATTCAGCACCATAACAAAGTATACCCACTAATGTACACGTGTCGTCCTCCCCATTCTCCAAGTGTATTGTGAAAAACTTCCTGAACCAGTTGAGAACCGAGTTGAGCCCATGGGTGTCACAGGTGAGCGGGTCCACGATAACACTGTCTGGAATCAGTGAGAGCGCTCGTCCACAGATCTGGTCCACATTGAGGATAGCATTCTGCCGCATTCCCCATGACACCAGGCACATCAGATGAACCTAGGAAGATAGAATATAGATTTAAACCCAGGGCTTTAGATTGCACCAAAGCTGAGATGTGCCCAAAATAAGTACAAACATGCTAACCTCAGTACAATTCAACTCATAATCAATGGGATGTTAAGCTGTAATTAGATTAAAATAACTTGAAATGCATTTCTGAATATGTACAACTTTTTACCAGTTATTATTAACACCAAAAAGACCTTGGTGTGCTAAGAACAGACAAAAAGCCTGTTGTACACAAATTAGTGAGATTTACAGCCATTGAAACCAAATGTTTAAAACTACACATAAATTATCAAGATTCAAACTTGGAAGGAAGGATGGGAGTAAAGCCACTATACTTGTTTTTTCTCCTAACAGCCACCAAACATTAAACCACTGTTCTGGAGAGACAGCCCAGATAAATAAGTTTTTTGCCCAGGGCCCCGTTCCACGAAGCGATCTTAGCCCCAAGATCACCGTAACTGCACAGCTAACATATGCACTTAAGGTGATCTTAGCGCTAAGATCACTTCGTGGAACAGGGCGCAGGATAGTATCTTTGAATCTCAATTGGAAAAAAACAAACTCCCTTAAAAAAACATTATCATGTTTTAACCAACCATTTATTAAAAAAAACCATCATTTGGTCTACATACTGTATTCAAGCAGTTTCCATTTTGTTGTACAAGTTCAAAATTATAAAACATTGAATAATAATATTCATCTATTTTGTTTGTTTCAGTCTTACAAATATTCAGCACCTGATTACCACCAAGGCACAATCACAACACAAACCTGAGATTTTGTTTGTTTTAGTCTTACAAATATTCAGCACCTGATTACCACCAAGGCACAATCACAACACAAACCTGAGATTTTGGGGTTGAAGAAACAAACCCCCTTAATGGACCCATTCTCTGGTTTTCCCACTTAAATCTGTGCACCACAACTACATGTAGTGTATCAAACGTTATGGTATGTGCTATCCCATCTGTAGAAAAGTGTAAATAAAAGATCCTTTCCTGCTAAAGGAAAAAGATAGGAGGTTTCCTCTGAAGACTACGTTTTAGAATTACCAAAAGTACATCCAAGAGCCAATGATTAAGAAAACAAATGTCTACTGGTTTAGTACCACATCATACCTTGTGCACATCACACTGCAAATCTCTCTGGAATCGCTTCATCTGGCGACGGACATAATCTATCCAGTCAAACGCCTTTTTCTTTCTGTGAAAAACAAGATGTTATTATTTCAACCACAAAATATATCATATAACTTTATACATAAAACTTGTCTGACAAAGAAACTGAATTCAACAAAAAATTTAAAATCCAAACATGATTTCAAAATGGTATTCTCATACATTTGCACATCATATGTATTGACTTTTTATGAATAAAATACTATCATTTTCAATATATAAAAATAAACTGTGCTAAAAGTACATTAATATTTCTTAACAGAAGCATTATGAGAGAATATGACATTAAGATAAAACTCATACTTCTTCTTCTTCATGAATTTTGGAGCAGAAAGAGTGATTTCGATTGGTTCATCGGGAATCTGAGACTTCAAAGTTGTATGATGGTCTGTAAGAACAAGCAAAAACAAATTTCAATAATTTGTAGTTACAAAATGTACACATGTATTAGTGTTTTCCCTAGCCTGTTTTAGCATGGTTCAGCACCATGCCTCAATAGTCTAGCACCATCTTGCCTCAATCAGCGCCATGCTGCCCTGAGATTAAACAAGCCTTTTTTACTAATTAATTCTAAAATTGCCTTATGAAACACACAAAAATTTATTATTAATTAATAAAATATGCCTTTTATATCTTTTGCCATTCATTTATTAAAGCAAGCACATACATTACATTAATGTTTATTTCAATTAATTTTTGTGTATTTTTAATGACATACAAGTGCCCGGAAAATCCACAGGTTGACAGAGTTCAATGGATTCTGTGACCCATCATATCTCAGACGGGTACTTTACCAAAGAGCTACATGCGGGCTTACTGGACATCCAAATGGTATTTTAATTAAATAATAATGGTCAAAAATGCAATAAACTAACTTCTAAGCACATCTATCAGATACAGATATTTGCATATCATACTATACAGTGTTCTCACTGGGTGAAAATTAAAGGAGGGCGGCCGGTCAGCACCACACCCTTCAAAAAAAAAAGGTGGGGGGGTGGGGGGGGGGGAGTAGTTTGGTTATCATATTGTTGTGTGTTGGTAGACTTTGAGAAAAGACATACTCCTTATTTTGCCTACAAAAAAAGTGCAAAGGGGTTTATAAAAAAACTCATCTTTTAATTGAACCGAAGATGATATCGGTTTGACATTCACGGGCAGTTCCGTGTGTGGAAAAAAGTGCATTTGGAAATAGAGGAGATAGGTTCTGGAAAATAAAGAGGGGCGCTTAAAAATAAAGGAGGGTGCTCAAAAATAAAGGAGGGCGGGGAACGTGAAAGGAGGGCGGCAAAATGGAATAGCGGGGCGGGCCGGGGCGCCCCGCTTAAATGGAGCAGCGAGAACACTGCTATATAGAATATATGGCTGGTATGGTAACAGACATTACTTAAAGTTGAGATGTGTAAAACTCCAAGACCAAAACAGGTGCTGTTGTTTGTACGTAAGGTTTAATATCTGCCAAAGAACGAAATATGTTTAGGAAAAAACCCTAATAGATTCAGTCAGGATACTTGGTTGACTGTCAACACACATTTCAGTGTTTGGCTTAACAATCAGTTGTAGATGTAAGCATAATTTATGCCATGAAACTAATGAAATTTCTGCGTAAATTCATAATCAATGTTATTTTGAGTATAGTTCAGAATGACATTACATTATAATTTATAGGTTGTAATTTGTAAATACAGCTGAATTCTGTGCTATCAAAAACTACAGATTTTGGGTTGGAAATGTAAAATTATGTGATAGAATCCTAAACATCTACATTACCCGGTATTTTGGCAGAATCCTAAAAAAAACATAAATTCCAAAATTGAATGCCTGTATGACAACAGATGTACCTGCAACTTCCTCCCAGTCTTCATCTTCACTTCCACTAACTTCTGACTGCTCACTGACATTAGAGTTGTCTTCCCCTTTAGATGCTGCACAATAGGAAGTTGACTGCTCAGAACTAATGCCTTCCATTTTGAGTAGCACTGATGTTACATCAGTTTCATCAAATGTCTTGTCTGCCACTTTGCTAGAATGGCTTTTTGGGGGTTTTCCTAATCTTGAACCACTTGTTTTATGTTTTATCATTGCAGTGCTTTCTTTTTTTGTCTGAACGTGGTCAGATTTTTCTACTTTCACAGCAATCTGTTTTTTGGGTTTAGATTTTTCTTTATCAACAGATATCTTTTTGCTATTTTTAACCTGTTCAACATTTTCTTCTTTAACATCAATTTTCCTTTTCCTTATACCCACTTTGGAATTTTCGTTCTTTATTTCAGTTTTCTTCCTTTTAACTGGACAAGAATCATCACTGACATCTAACTTTTGCCTTTTAACTGGATTAGTGGATTTTGTCTTGACAATGACTTTTTTACTTTTAACTGCATCACATTTTTTTTTTTTTTTTAACGTTTCCTTTTTCCTCAAGCTCTTTACTTTTTCTTTCACTTTACCCTTAATCTTTGTCCCTGTGTTTGAGCAAATTTCAGATTTCAAATCAGCTTGAGGTTTGTTTGGTTTCAGATCTGTATATGGAGTTTGAGAAGATTCAACATCCTCAAAATCTGAATCTGAATCACTCATAATGCCAATGTCCTGATAGCCAGTGTCTGCTACGTCATTGAGCAAATTTACCTTGGTATCCAAAACATCACCTTCCACAATAGTATCTCCATCAGCAGTGCCTGGATTAGTGTGTGTTGCCATGGTATCACATTGTTCTTGTACCTCCCCGCTTTCTAGTGATCCCAGTGCTATTCTTGCAGTCAGGACTGATTTAATTTTGGGGTCACAAATACTAGATTTTAATTTTTGTTTCAAATCTTTCATCTTGTTCGTAATTGGACATTTCTTTTTACTACGGTCTGCTTCAACTTTGTCACCAGATTTTATCTTTTTAATTTTACCCGTAATCTTAGGAATTATCTTCTGAACTACTAAACAAGCATTCAGATCTTTAGAGTTTACAGTAATCTTTTTCGTCTTGGCTACACTGGGATTTTTTACTTTACTTTTTGTAACTTTTACCTTACTACCCTTACTTTTCTTGGCAACAGTTTTACCCTTTTTGGCAATTGGTTTGGAATTTAACTTTCTGATAGACAATTCTTCATCACTTTCTTGTGAACCGTGGTCACCCTGTGGAATACACCATGTGACATTTTTGTTCTTTTTAACCTTCTGTTCATCTACAGTGCACTTAGAAACACCTCCACTGGTTGCCATGGTTACTGCAGTTTGCAATGAAATGGACAGCAGTTCTACAACAGTTTCATTGTGTTACTAATAAAACACACCAATTGATCTGAGATGTCTGCTCTGAAATATATACATTTTTTAAATTAATACCAACACTCTTTGTAAACACA
The DNA here is from genome assembly GCF_016097555.1 of Gigantopelta aegis. NCBI lineage: Eukaryota > Metazoa > Mollusca > Gastropoda > Neomphalida > Peltospiridae > Gigantopelta > Gigantopelta aegis. The sequence goes on from NC_054701.1 coordinate 86,816,438, forward strand.
GTAATACCTAGTATGGTAACTCACTTTTTATTTTTTTTAAAATAACAAACAAAGAAAATGGTCACGGTTATTTAGAAGTCGATGTAAACGTTTTACATGATTATTGCTGATGTACAAAGAACTCTTCTAAATGACTATATAAACCTTTTTTCTTTTTTTATAAATTGTATTATTTTGCATGGAATGTTGATTTGGTCACTAAGTGTTAGTTTCTGGTTTTGTGATGATTAAGATTTCACTTATTTAACAAGCTACCTGCAGTTCAGTTTGCAGTAATTAACTAAAAATAAACCTTTGGATAACAAATATTTACATACCTCCATGTTTAAATAGTTGATTATTAATCAATTTGTACAGATTAATGATTAATCACAATATTTACTCCATTCCCAAATTTATTTTCTATTATGATTTCTTTTTTCTCAAAATAATTTTACTTTAATATTATACAGTGTATAACACCAAATTTAATACAATGTCACAACAGTATGGTCTTTAACACCAAATTTAATACAATGTCACAAAAGTATGGTCTATAACAGCAAATTTAATACAATGTCACAACAGTATGGTCTATAACACCAAATTTAATACAATGTCACAACAGTATGGTCTATAACACCAAATTTAATACAATGTCACAACAGTATGGTCTATAACACCAAATTTAATACAATGTCACAACAGTATGGTCTTTAACACCAAATTTAATACAATGTCACAAAAGTATGGTCTATAACACCAAATTTAATACAATGTCACAACAGTATGGTCTATAACACCAAATTTAATACAATGTCACAACATATAGTCTATAACAGCAAATTTAATACAATGTCACAACAGTATGGTATGTGTACTAGATAACTATACAATACACTTCTCAGGGTTGGCCATATCCTAAAAAATGTAATTGCCCACCGGGCAAGGAACTCTCAACTTCACTTGCTCACAAAAAAATTAACTTGTACATCCCAAAACGTAAGCAGTTAAAAAAAAAAAAAAAAATTCAGGATGAATTTTATTTATAGATTGCAGGACATTGCATTTCAGGACATTTAATTTGAGAGTGAGTGTGAGTGTGTGAAAGAGAGAGAGAGGGGGGGAGGAGAGGGGGACAGAGGTGGGGGATCAGTTATAGTTTTCTTCCTTGCACAACCAATCGAAATCTGTGACGGCTTTGCGGCCATGGCCAAGCTTGGTAATGGCAGACAACGCTTGCTGCAGACTATGGAATTACAAAAATCAGAAGTGTAGGCCTACAAAAAGAGTTAAAGAGAAAATTGTGTTTGGAAATTTTTGTTGTTCGGTAGATGACTGAATTGGAAATTTTACTCCTCCGAGCAAATTTGTAGGTCTACCCGTCTGGGGCAAGCGGACGAGTACTTTTGGCCAGCCCTGCTTCTACTTTAATGTTATTAATCAAACAGGCATGCATATTATACTAAACAAAATGCACTGTCATACTATGAGGCTAACTGGTAACTGATAATATACGGTAATCATAATACCTAACATCAAAAACGAACGCGGACATAAAATGCAATGGGCCTATTGAAATCGAAAGACATTATTTTTATGTTGGGGTAGTGGTACATGTCTGCTGAAGTTTTACCTATAATTCAAAACATGAAGTGATAGAAGATGTCTATTTCTCACTTTCTCCCGCCACCTAGACCCACAAGGGTTTTAATAACTAAGGGAGTTAACTCTGATTTTCAGACCAGAATATAACACAATTCTACAAAGCTTGAGTCAATGAAACTCAACTTAATAGCCATGACCAAACTTGTATTTTTGGAACATGTTTAAACTATTAAAAAGCTTAAATTAGCATACATGTGCATCAATCTAAATGTATTAATAAACATTTCTTCCTTGACAAATCCAAACACTGCTGCAAAAACTGACAGTAGCATTGATGATTATTATTAAACTATTCACAGTAAAAAGACTCATTTAGTTATGAAATGACATTAGATCCACAAAATGTTGAAGGCTGTGTAGCAGTAAGATTTGAATTCAGATTGATGCACATGTATGTTAATTTAAGGTTTTATTATAAACATGTCCCAAAAATACAAGTTTGGTGACAACGATTTGAAAATTTATTTCCTATGTTCTGACCAACTCAACACATACACTGGTGTAGGAAGCGGGGGGGGGGGGGGGGGGGGGGGGCATGTGCCCACTTTGTAGCAGCAGTGATGGTTTTTATATATTTATCAATGTATTTATATATGTGTATGTGCCCCATTTCCCACTTTTTGGCACCTTCCAATGCCCGTGATATTTTAATTACTGTTATATGGAAGGAAGGAAATGGTTTATTTAAAGACACACTCAACACATTTAATTTATGGTTATATGGCATCAGACATATGCTTAAGGATCCATAGATACTGAGGGAGGAAACCCGCTATCACCACTTCATGGGCTACTCTTTTCGATTAGCAACAAGGGATTTTTCATATGCACCATCCCATAGACAGGATATCACATACCACAGCCTTTGATGTACCAGTCGTGGTGCATTGACTGGAGCGAGAAATAGTCCAATGGGCCCACTGGTGGGGATCAATCCCAAACTGACCATGCATCAAGCGAGCGCTCTGTTACATGGTATCAGAGAAAACCAAGCTGCCATCATGCCATGGGTTACTTTCTGATTAACAGCAAGAGATCTTTTTATATGCAGGATACACCAGTTGTGGAACACTGGCTGAGATGAGAAATAGCCCATTGGGATTGATCTTAGGACTGTTCACTGGGCAAGCATTTTACCACAGTGCTAAGTCCCATACCCTCAAATGAAAGGACATCTGTGCATGTGACATCTTTGATGAATACTGATCAATACCTGGCTGGAATAGCTGAACATATCTATTTTAGTTAGGTTGCATATGTACAGCCTTTTCTAGTGTAAAATAACTAGTGTGGGACAAAATCGTTGGCTTAACCAGCATTTTATGTAGGGTGCATCTTCGCAAGCCAAGGTATACCATTCCATATGGTATACTGAATTTCATATTCAGTATTGGGAGGGATGCCACAATGTGTATGTGTCATGCTATGGGGTGGCAAATTTAAAATGTGGAAGGAAAAAACAAGATGTGATTGGAGGGGTATATAACCTCCCATACTCCTCAAGTAGGGCCATTTTTCTCCTTATGCCATTTTTGCACTTAAGATATAATTTGGGGAAATTGTTTAATATCATAATGCATACTACAACCTATGATGCACAAATGTCTATCATACAGAATTATCACAGGTATCATGACAAGCCTACAAAAAATGTCTGTAAAATGGATCAACTTGCCCCATTAGTGGGGCAAGTTGATCCACTGAATGGAAAGAAAGACATGTTTTATTGAACGACACACTCAACACATTTTATTTACAGTTATATGGCATCAGACATATGGTTAAGGACCACACAGATATCGAGAAAGGAAACCCGCTGTCCCCACTTCATAGACTACTCTTTCTGATTAGCAGCAAGGGATCTTTTATATGCACCATCCCACAGACAGGATAGTACATACCACGTGTCTCCCCCCCCCCCCCCCCCGCACCACAACCACCACTGAATGGGCTTAGTTGATCAGCTAGCTGAAAAAGATAACTGAAAGTAAGAGATGAAAAAAATAGTTACTCCAGGAAATACTAAACTATTAATAACACTGAATTTTATTATACCTCTCAGTTACAAAGGTAAAATCGACAAAAATACTGAAGCAAATGATGTAATATTTGGATGTGATGTATAACCCCAATATTCACCAAAAAGTCAAACCGATGAGGTATGGATGAATACGAGGGAAAAAAAACCCCAAAACATCTGGAACTTAAGAATAATACAGAAATGATATTTCAAAGTTTAATGTATTAAATTTATTGTCTAAGCAAAGAATTAGAATTATTGATGTATAGGCAACACCAGATTTGATCCACTACGCCAGTGGGCACAAAAACAAACAGCCACATGAATATAGGGTTTTCTCCAGTTAAATACAAATGGCACTTTTAAAGGTCTATACTACCAAATCAAATCCAATATAAAACAATAGTAGCATATGGCTAAAGATGTTATGTACCCCCCCCCCCCCCCCCACACCCCCCCACCCCAGTATGGTTCTGCTCAGTAGCAGGTTTCTTCTTTCTGTAAACAATGTCAAAATTAACATAACGTTAGACAAATAGCTGTAGTTGGTCGTCCTTTACAGTTCTACTTGTACATTAAATTATTTGGTTAATTTTTATGAATATATAGCTGAAAGTATAATATTTATATTTCAAAGCTAAGTTAACAATATTTTTTGGTGAGAAACCATTATTATGCAACTCTGATATAGCATCTTTGAAGTTCTTTTTTTTAATGACACCACAAGATATCAGAGATGTTAAATTTTGATAATTCCGACATGTAGCCTTTGGAGAAAACCCCGCTATATTTTTGCATTAGCAGCAAGCAAACATTCATATGCACTTTCCCATACAGGACAGAACATACCACAACTTTTGTTGTTGTGCCAGTCATGGGGAACTTGATGGGATGTGGAAAAAAGTTCTGTAACAATTAATTAATTAATAATGAACAAAAACAAATTAATAACACTTTTTTCAAAATTTCTTTTAATAACTTTATCACAATAACAACAGTACACAGTTGGCAAATATCTCAAGGCACAAACTGCTTATAATAGTTCAAAATACATCATCAACACAACACTAACTATATGATAAGTTACAGTACACAACAGACTACCTACAACTCGTTTCTTAAAACTGATAAATACCCAAGCTAAATACACCAGCACATTAGTAGTTAGTTTAATTGTTTAATGAAATGTAGTGGAATCTTAATTCCAGCCAGAATTATTTTAAAAGTTTTTAAAACCTTTTGATTCTACCCAAAAAGTTTCTTTAGTTTAAACATAAAATAATTCTGACACGCAGAATTCAGATGAAGCCTGTTACATTTTTCCATCAGTAGCAAGGAATCTTTTACATGCATTTCGCATTTCCCCACAGACAGGACAATACAGGTCTTTGATACATCAGTTGTAGGGCACTGGTTGGATGCTGGTTTGTATAACTAATTTAGACTTTTCTCTGGTCACATCTGTCACATACAATCAGTAAAGCAGGTTGGACACAATCTAACTTGCCACACTCCTAAATGACTTTACTGTTGGTTTGGGGACAGTCAACAATTACAGAATGCGCTAAGAGTACAAGTACTGAAATAATTACTACTGGAGGTGGGAGAGTGATGGGGGGATCTTTGTCGAGATTTATTTAAGTTTTTTAAAACCATCATCTCATTCTTATTTATAAAGAAAAATGCAAACAGTCATAACTATTTTGTTCATAGATGATTTTCTATCTCGTATTTAGTACAAAAAAAACAGCATTTACAAATAGATGGGGGGGGGGGGGGGGAATATTATGCCATTGTGACACAGAAAGTGAGATGTGTACATAAAATGATGAGCATTACTTAATTTTAGAGGGGGAAATGGCCTCAGCATTAAATAACATAACATGAGGCAAGGGAGGGGGTACAAAAAATGCCAAATTTTAGATTACCGGTATGTAATGGTTGAAGGACCCCTTTGTGCACTGTATTTATATAAATGAAAATTACCACACATACCAGTAAAAATTACTGACAACAAACTAGAGAGAAATTATTATTTGGAATTACAGATAATATCAACACTAAAAAAAAGAACATATACAGGTAAATAAATACTTCAGTGACATTCATTAAATCAACTGGACTCTTATTGCCAGTTACAGACTTTCGTTCTTGACAAACCCAAGTTTATTAAATAAAAAATACAGACCCAGACATGTGCTGGAAGGAGAGAGAGTTTGTTTGGCGAGATCGAAACTAACCCCCATCCAAGCAAATGGTTTTTTTTTCAATATACGTTCCGAGGTAGAATGTCTCGACCCTCACCCCCCCCCCACCCCCACCACTTTCACTGGCCACAGTACACGCCTCTGCATAATTTCCTGCACCCGTGCATGAGACAGTCACAAAAATAGGAAAGCCTAATAAAATACCCAGGATTTTATGAAAGAGGAAGAAGTGCCATTTATTACCCATATGGTCCAAAAATATCTTGGTACATATCAAAATGTTACGTCCCACTAGAACATCCAAGTGGGACATAACACCTCAATGTCATACACCTGGTGCACTACAACCTTTCGGACGCCTCAATGTCATACACCTGGTGCACTACAACCTTTCAGACACCTCAATGTCATACACCTGGTGCACTACAACCTTTCGGACACCTCATTGTCATACACCTGGTGGACTACAACCTTTCGGACACCTCAGTGCCATACACCTGGTGCACTACAACCTTTCGGACACCTCAATGTCATACACCTGTTGGACTACAACCTTTCGGACACCTCAATGTCATACACCTGGTGCACTACAACCTTTCGGACACCTCAATGTCATACACCTGGTGCACTAGAACCTTTCGGACATCTCAATGTCATACACCTGGTGCACTACAACCTTTCGGACCCCTCATTGTCATACACCTGGTGCACTACAACCTTTCTGACACCTCAATGTCATACACCTGGTGCACTACAACCTTTCGGACACCTCAATGTCATACACCTGTTGGACTACAACCTTTCGGACACCTCAATGTCATACACCTGTTGGACTACAACCTTTCGGACACCTCAATGTCATACACCTGGTGCACTACAACCTTTCGGACACCTCAATGTCATACACCTGGTGCACTACAACCTTTCGGACACCTCAATGCCATACACCTGGTGCACTACAACCTTTCGGACACCTCAATGTCATACACCTGGTGCACTACAACCTTTCGGACACCTCAATGTCATACACCTGGTGCACTAGAACCTTTCGGACATCTCAATGTCATACACCTGGTGCACTACAACCTTTCGGACCCCTCATTGTCATACACCTGGTGCACTACAACCTTTCAGACACCTCAATGTCATACACCTGGTGCACTACAACCTTTCAGACACCTCAATGTCATACACCTGGTGCACTACAAACTTTCAGACATTAAGCAAAAGCATTTAATGATATAAATCGAAATTGATTAATGGGTAATAAATAGGATATTACCAATTCTTATCATGTTAAGGTTCCTCTAGAAATAATTTTCATTGTCACTCACTAAATTATTCACTCGAGACATAAACATGATATTAAATGGAAGCTTGTTTAATATCCTACAATTAATTGCCGACTGGAATATTGTGTCTCACGTATAAGAGAACAACAATATGAATACTGCTGCAGTTTTGTTTATCTTTGAAAACAAAAAGTTGTTTGAGAAAAGTAGTGATGTGTTAGTGAATGTCTCTACCTACTTATGGATACTGTGTAGGTAGGGTGCAGTGGCAGAACCAGTAGATGCAAAATGTCTCTACCTACTTATGGATACTGTGTAGGTAGGGTGCAGTTCACCATAAAGAGGGAGAGGAGCCGTAAGAGATTCTGGTGGGATCGGTGCTCCATCTTGGTACGTTGGATGAGCCAACAATGCACTGTAGCAACAGAATAAAGTTATTAACACTGATATGATGCCTTCCAATTCTGACAAATAAATAAAGCTACTATTAACTCGGGTTCATGTAGATTGAATATTTCTATTATTTTATGTATACATCTTCATTATATATATATATATGAACAAAGCAGTGTTTTTCCCAGCTTGTTTTAGCATGGTGCAGCACCATGCCTCAATAGTTTACTATACTGTATAGTGTTATCAGCACCATGTTACCCTCAGATTAAACAAGCCTTTATCAATAATTAATTTTAAAATAGCCTTTTTTAAAACACTCAGAAATGTATTATTAATTAATAAAGTATGCCTGTTATATATTTTGCCATTCAATTATTAAAGCAAGCATATAAATTACATTTATTTTTATTTCAATATTTTTATTTATTTATCATTAATGAAAATGCCTTGAAAATGGTGGAAACGCCCCAAACGTGTTGTCTACCTTGCCTTGTCAAATATATAGGGAAAACACCAACAAAGGGTTTATGCTACAAACTAAAAAACTACTTGAATGTTCGATTGTGTGACCATAAGGCATTAATATTTTACAGAAAAAGAATTTCATAAATTAAAATATGCTTGACATAAATATTGCAATGCTGATGAGTTTTATAATAATTTGTGAAATATACAGCCTGTACCTACTGTTAAATATACAGCCTGTATCTACTGTGAAATATACAGCCTGTACCTACTGTTAAATATACAGCCTGTATCTACTGTTAAATATACAGCCTGTAGTCTGAAATATACAACTTGTACTATTTGACAACCAAAAATTATAATAAAACAAAAGAGTAAACTGACCAAATTTAGTTTTGTTTGCTGATAATTTTGTATTCCTAGCAAACATTAGCCATAAAATAAATTTAAATAAATCTTTTCAAAATTTCTGCAAAAGAGGTAATAGCAAATGAAACTTAAGTGTAACAAAATATATAACCTACAGTCCTTCCCTGCTTACATTAACATTGATTTCACTTTGATTTGACATAAGAAGAAAAGTAAAAGTGTTTTGTTTGTATGTAATTTAGAAAACAATTGGCTTAGAAATAAATAACTTATATGGTACATACTATAGTAAGAAAATGGTGTTCCCTGATGGGAAGGACTATAGCCATTTTTATTGCTATGGAAAAAAATTATATATTATCGGGGTTTTTTTTACTATGTAATTTGACGATGTCTTATCTGTATTCCAACTTTTCCAGTCTCCAAAGTACGATTGTGTTTCTTATAACTATAACTATTCCTTTACTTTCCTTTCAAATAAACAAAACAATGAAATGTTAAACTATAAAAGAAAAAATTCTAATCTGTCATTCATAAACTATCTCTACAATGTATGATTAATGAAATTCAATGTTGATACATAGTAATTTAAACATGCTGAAAACAGCTGAAAATAACTATTTGCAAAAAATACCATGGAACAATATAAACTGGCAGGAATTGCACAAAGCACATCCGAGTGTTAACTCCATCAGTGTGAACAATAGTAATCCAACAATCTTATGCACCAATATTTATTTTTTCGGTGAAAACCAGCAGAAGTCAGGGGTCGAATTTTAATTTTAGGTGGGTACCACAAATGATGCCTTTGGTTTAAAAACCAAAATTAGAGTACCAAGGCAAGTTGGAGGGACACCAACATAAAATTGGTTGCAAGTGTTTTTCTTATTAAAAATGGAGATTAAAAAACAAACTATTTTACCAAACCGTTAACCATGAATTCTTTTGCAAATGTTCTTTTGTTTTTGTTTCCAAACTTAAGTATTATTATATACAACATAAGATTTAAGGGAAGGGCACATACCACAGGATTTTTTAAAGTTAAAGTTTTGTTTAATGACACCACACAGCATGTTTATTGTCCCTGACATCCAATTGTTGGGGAACAACGGCACTTGTTGGTGGTGCCGTGGTAAAATTCGAACCCTGAGATGTGCTTGGCTAAAAAACAATTTTAAAATATGAAACAACATTAACCATACCCAGTATTATCGAGCAAAATGCTGAAAGCTAGATGCTAAAATATGATAGGGATGGTAAATCTCCCATCAGAATCTACTTGACCAAACATATTAATCTTTTACCAAACATAAATGATTTCTTGCCTATCCTGAAAAACCAAACACAACTGTAGACAAGACAACAGTATTTAAGAAATGTGATGTGTGTATGAGTCAACTCAGAACTGTATTCAGAAACAGTAACCATCAGATCATTCGTATCACCAGGTGACTAGACAAGAGGTATATTTGGCTGCGATAGTTTAAAAACAGTTGAGTCATATCAGAAGACTGTTTGAGTCAAACCAGAAAACTGCTGTTATGACATAAAACTTGTGTTGTACAAGAAAACTGCTGCATTAATCTAGAAAAGTGAGAAAATTTCTGCGTCATTCAGAAAACTGGTGCATCATACAAGAAAACTGATGTGTCATTCAGAAAACTGTTGCGTCAAACCAGAAAACTGGTCCATCATACCAGAAAATTGCTGCATCATTCAGAAAACTGCCACACCATACCAGAAAACTTTTGTGGATTTTGAAATCTGAGAAATGGATGGAATCATGATTGTATCACGGCTTTTCGACTTCAGCTTCAGTTGCTGGCTTGCTGTTTGATTCCATCAACTCTTTATCGGCATCACAAACTGCTTCACTGCTTGATTTCAACTCTGTAATGTCATCATCACCTGCAGACGCTGGCTGGTTATTCGATGTCGGTTTGGTCCTCATGTTATTTTCCTCCAGTCTGTAATCAGCCTGTGGTCGCTGCATCACGTAGGTTTTCTTATTTTCCGAACTGGCACTTTCCGATGGCTTCTTCCACGGCCTGTTGGTGAGATTCTGGGCCATCCGTATAGCCGCCATTCTCTCGGCCGACATCTGTTTACTGTTGGGTGTCGATTGCTCGACTGGTTTGTCTGAAGTTTTTTTTGATGCGTCAGACACGCTGGGCCATGGCGTTTCGGAAATGAAAGGAAAATCTGTCCTGGTGAGGAGGAAGACGCCGGCAGCTAGACCTCCCAGGTTGATGCCAAGAATCATGCGTCGCTGCCAGTATCGGCGAATGACCATAGACTGCATCGTCTAAAAAACAAACACAGCAGATATTTATTATGTTCGGGACAAAGAAAAATAATATTTATTTATCGACATCTTACAGACAATAGTCTGTTCATACAGCTACAGGTTCATACACTTGTTACCAACTGAATTCCAAGACTTTTGAGAAACATTTTCCTTGACCTTTTTGAGTATTTTCCATCATTATCTGATATTATTACAATGTTTTGATATAAACTGCCGATACTTATTGGTACCATTTTAAATGGAAAATAAATGTACCAATTTTCACTTTCCATGACCCAGCTAAAAAATCCACCTCTATCCAAAAGTGGAAAATTATATTTGTAAATTCCATGACATTTTAGGATTTCTAAAACCCTAAAAATCTTTTCTATACATAAAGGGATCGAAATAGGTCAGAGATCGAAATAAGTCAAGAACAGTCATTCAGTCCACTGCACTGATGATGATGAGCTACATTTATGCCTCCCACCCCCCCCCCCCCCCCCACCCCAATTAACTGCAAGTGAACCACAATATATAAAGTATGCCTTCAAATCTAAATACAAAACCACAAATAAAAATAATACCTACAAAATCCACAACACTAAAAAGAACATAAGTAATACCTTTATCATACACTTCTTGTCTACTGTGAGGAAACAGGCTCTGCCCCACCCTGGGCGACAAACTCGCGCCATCTCAGTTAAAGCAGCAGGATACAAGTTCATGTTGTTGAACTTTGACCCCATCCTGAAAACATAAACAAGACCTATGTAAGTAAACAATTTTTTAAATGTAATTATTACTTTAAAATAAACATCATCCAGAGTTATGCCCAACAAAATGTTATGGGGGAATTTTTGTCAAGAGTTGTGTCACTTTAAAAAAATAATGCTAGTAATCTCATTTTTATTTATACAGTAAAATACAGCCAGTCATTGCTACTGTATTTTTTAACAGATGATTTTATTACAAAAACAAACAAATAATATTTATCAAATTATACCATAATGAGAGGGAAGGGGTGGGTGTGTAATGATAAGCATTGCATAATTTTAAAGGGAGGAGTGGTCTTAGCATTAAAAAGGTTACAATGGGGAGGCAGATAAAAATGGCACATTTTGTCTTACTTAATTGCTGAATGGCCCTATCTACCAATGAAGAACACCTACAATATTTTCACTTGTATTTCAATACATTATATCAGGTGTGATACATACCTTTTGCCAAAGGGCTGTAAAATAAAAAAAATAAGGTAGGATTAGATTACAAGAGACGTATGCAAATTATATATTCTTAAAATGACAAACAGTATATCAATAAATAAATACATTTTCATTTATTATATAAAAATTAGGATTGCTAATAAAACATTCATCAAATGCCTAAAATTGTATGTGACCCCCCCTCCCCCCCATTTTCTTGCAGGTACATTAAGTGTGACTGGGTGTGTTGATACACTGTTTATGTCAATTGTACTTAATTTAGTAAATGTTAACATTATCACAGTAGGAACTGATTTGGTTCACAGGATCTTGTAGAAGATTGGTTCCTGGTGATTTCATTAAATACAAGATTTTAAAAAATCAAATCAAAGTATGATGAACAAGAAGTAAACAATTCATGGAATAGGTGGAAATAATATTGTAAAACGATGAAATCATAACAAACAAAATATCAATAGTAAAATATGACCTTTGAGTAAAATTCTTGAAAAAACTGTTTAAAAAGAAAAATAAGAATATATATATATAACACTTGATGTTTCAGTAAGTGGAAAGAATCTCACGAGGTCTGTGATGAAGATGTCCACGCTGCTGTCCCGTAGAGGCATGTTACAAACATCCCACTGCATAACATCCAGGGAAATCGGCCTCCTGTTGAAAACAAACAACATGTTTCTACCATATTTACTGTAAAAACTTTACGCTCACATCAGATTTTATTTGAGAAAATATTTCAATAAATTGACAGTTGCACTGACACTGATCACTTTGGTATGTACCAGTATTGTTCTTGTACCTCGAGTCACAGTATACAGTTAACTTTGTAGAGTACCTCCACAACAAAAATCAGCGTGCCTTCGGGGTTTTTAGGAACACTACATGTGCATTCATCTCTAGTGAACTTGCTAATTTGGCAAATACCGTGAAATGTGTATGTGTCTGTGCTCACCATCTATGACATCCAGGCTTTCTGCCAGACGGTAAAACGGGTATGGCGCCATACCCAAATGTTTGGCACATTTGACAAAATTAATGACTCTTATCAGTACTGTATGATTTTCTTAACCCTAATCCTAACCCATTTTCTTTCTGGGGGAGGTCCCCCGTACCCCCCATTGACTGTGGTTGCGTTCAGCACACACATTGTAAATATTCAATTTCATAGCGCCATACACAACATTTCTTTCTGGCACTAATTTAATCTACAAATATATCATTAAATGCAATACCACACAATAGGAATGTCTCATACGAGAACAGCTGATTGTATAGCAACCGATGATTCGTATAAAATCGTATTGTATGTCTTGTTACAATCAACTATTCTTGTAGCTATTCTCATATTGTATGGTGTCACCTTAATTAACGGCTAAAATGTGTTTGTAATTCACAAGATATACTACATGTATGCAGTGTTCTCGCTGGGTGAAAATTAAAGGACGGCGGCCGCTCGGCACCACACCCTTAAACAAAATTTTTTTTTAAAAGGGAGGCGGGGGCAAGTTTGGTTACCATATTGTTGTGTGTTGGTAGACTTGTGAAAAGACATACTCCTTATTTTGGCTACAAAAAAGTGCAAAAAGTAAATATGAAATACAAGCACTCGTCTTTTAAATGAACCGAAGATGATATCGGTCTGACATTCACGGACAGTTCCGGTTTTGCTGAACCGATCCAGGTTTTAATATTATTATTTTTAATAAAGATTTCAAGATATACGAAAAACAATAAAGATGTTTGTAAAGTGATCCCCTAATGTCGGATACATTTTTTGTTATTTCCATCTTCATCGAATGAATCTATCGCTGTGATAAAATATTATCGCCAGCTGATAAAAAGTAGTTTCGTTTTAGTAAAGGTGGTGTATATATTATTTGGCACTCAAGATAAATGATTTTAATGATAAAAACTACCACTTCCGGTTTTTTGATAAGCGTTCATATCCCCCCCAAATGAAAAGTTTACAATATTTTACGACTCCCAAGCGAACTAGCGATGAGGATAGACGTTGTTTCGTGTGCTCTCAACCTACCCCCCCACCTGGGGGGATTGATGGCTAGCTACGGCTTGTTGATGGAGTACCGCGTCACGTACACCGGGTCACGGGCAACCGTGACCTTGGTGTACGGGGACGCGGTTTCCAACAAGAGGAAGAGGACAAGGAAGAAGAAACGTGCGCCAGGGACAGCTCAGGCGGGGACAAAGCTGGTGGCTCAACCGCCAGCGGCGGTCCCATCTGCGTCGCTGCCCCCACCACGAACAATCCAGACGGAGCGGAAGGAGACGACTCGTCACCCGACCGCACAGAAGCGGAAAGAGGAGCATCCCAATGCACCACGGCCCGCATCACCTGTTCTCGCCCGTCGCCCATCAGCGTCGAGACCCCCACCCACGGGGGACTCCGCGATGGCGACATTGGATGTTGGAGTTGCCAAGCGGAAGGCCGTGACCCCCCCGGGGGACCAACCAGCCAAGACGCGGCCTTCTGCTTCCGCCAGGGACCAGTGGCAGCTCGCCAAATCTAAGATCAGGAGCCAGTACGCCAAGTACGTGGTCGGGGACGTTACTGATTCCTACAAACTGCCAGGCGGGATCATAGAGGAAACCTTTAGGACCTTCGAGGGTGGCAACGAGATCGCCATCCACCCCGGGGATCTACGGGGAGTCGGGCAGGTCTTGGTCATTACTTCGCGCCGGGATGACTTGTACAGGCAAGGGATCCTCCACAAAGAGATGGACAATCACACCGTCCACAGGATAATCAAGATCATCGCCGGCGCCCAGTACCTCCCATAGACCAAGCGCCTGTTGGAGCACGACTTCAGGAAGTTGGTGCCCCACTTCAACAACAGCTACACCATCTCCTCCCCGTAGACGCCAACCTTAACTAGGACAGGTAACCTCCTTTTTGGGCTTAGTTGGACTTTAAAATACTTTTCGATCGAGTTTCAAAATTCTTATGTTTATTTTTTTATAAATAGTCCAACGCTTTTTACTTTGGCGCCCGTTCAATTGCTCAAATCAACTTCAAAACTTTTCGACCGAGCAGTCAAACTTATTTTTGGGTTTAAATTTCTAGTCCAGACATGATGTTAGGTGCAGGTAGTCTCTGTAGATATAGGTTTTTCTAGTTAGACCCGAAGGAATCGAAATTCAGCCAGTCAGAACACGGCCCATTTTCGGTGTCTACTAGTCGGTCCGTGCAGTCGCTGGACGTAACTAAGTACTTATTCAAAATTCTGCCCACTTCAAACTCATCCCCCCCCCCCCCCCCCCCCTTGTCCTAGACTCAGTCACTGACAAAGGCCAGAGACTAAGCCCATGACAGGCGTGCGTGAAGCCTTTGTGGCATGTATGCACGTTAATAGTTTCAAACAACAAACAAACAATATTTTACAAAGAACAGCTGAATAAAGAGAATGACAGAAATGACAGAAAGTAAAAATCATCAGTTACAACCAATTTATATCTGCAACGGAGGACAAAATATCAGACGATAGTTAGTGGAAACAAAAGACAGAATGACCGTTCTGATCACGTGACAAATTTGGCGCCAAATAAGAGGTTTTTTTCAATCAGAGATTGCTGAATCAGTAAAAAAAATTTCATTGCTCAAATAAAATATAACTTTTATTGTGTCTATTAAACATACAAATGGATACAGATATGGGACAAAATAGAGGCTGTTAAAAATACTGTTAAATTACGTTACGGTAACTGTCGTAAATGTTTCGTCAATTGCTTTTTCGTACACAATGCGGCTTGTTTCCTTTGATGTCCAGTGTGCAAGACTGATCGTTGTTTTTTTTGTGTGGAAAAAAGTGTGCATTTGGAAATAGCGGAGATAGGTGCTGGAAAATAAAGAGGGGCGCACAAAAATAAAGGAGGGCAGAGAACGTGAAAGGAGGGCGGCAAAATGGAATAGTGGGGCGGGGCGCCCCGCTTAAATGAAGCAGCGAGAACACTGTGTATGCAGCAAAATTTATTATGATTTAGTCATTAATATCTAGCTGACCACTAAATACAATGTACAACTCGGGATGCACGTTACAAACGTCTAGTACAAATTATATGGTATTAATCAGGGCTTCTAGATTATGGTAGCCCCACTCCCACGGCGAGTGATATTCAATGTTGGGCTAGTAAATAACTAATATTACCATGCCCAATGGCTAGTGAAAACAAAAGTTGTCAAATGCTGCATTTTAGTCTTATTTTTTAAATATGAATATCCTGTAACCCACTCCCCCCCCCCCACCCCCCCAGTCTTAATGTGTTTAAGCTCCATCTCCCTCTTTGGGTGACATTTCCAATTATTAATATTAATTAGTAAAATTGTATTTACTTAATGTAAAGTACGGCTAGTTGATTTTTAATCGTGGCTAGTAAATTTCTTAAATTACTGATCCCATGGCTAGTGAATTTCATAAAGATTCTAGAAGCCCTGGGCCCCGTTCCACAAAGCGATCTTAGCCCTAAGATCACCTGAAGTGCATAGCTACCGTATGCACTAAGGTGATCTTAATGCTAAGACTGCTTAGTGGAACGGGGCCCTGATTAAGATCCTTTAACCATCGACTCACTTGTTCTGCTCTTTGTACAGCGTGTTCAGGCTACCGATGTTCTCCAGCGTTCGCTCACAGGCTTTCGGGAAATTGTCTCCACTCAAGTGATAACCCCACGGCCAGCTTATGGCACTCTGTATATAAACACAACAATATTACACAGTAACTGCACATCCTGTTTTATTTGCTAAAGGGAATCTGCAGAGGTGGATTAGGAATATTTCAGGAGGGGTGTTATGTTAAACCACTAAACAAACATACTACCAGGCATTATATTATTGAGGCATTCTTCCTCCATAAACACCCTCTGATATTGGCTTTCCTCAACTAAAATGAAATCTATTATATTCATATGTTAAATGCTACATTTTTTATGCATTCTTAAGTTTAGGGGAGTGGGTGTGCACCCCACCAAAATACTGCCCTTTTCATCTATCTGTATGGCACATCATATATATGTACACAAATGTATTTATTACTTAGTTTTTTTTATATAATAATAATAATTAAATTACTGTTTGCTTTACATTATTATTTACCTTTTTTTGGTAAGATAAATGGAATTCAACAGCCAGTCATGTAATATTCTATATATCTACCATACCTGGATGGGAATGCTTCCACTGCCACACATAGGATCACAAACAACGTCCCCTGGGTGGATCTTGCACAACCTGTAAACATCATCAAAATAATTAATACAGAAATAATATTAATATGAAAGTTCAGCATTTTTCAATCTTAATTATCAATAGCCAGAAGTCTGATGAATTACTTGAGTATACTGTAGGCAATACTTTGTTGGAGTCTAATTACCTGAGCATATTATAAGCAATAGTTGGGTCTGATGAATAATTACTTGAGTATACTGTAGGCAATACTTTGCTGGAGTCTAATTACCTGAGCATATTATAAGCAATAGTTAGGTCTGATGAATAATTACTTGAGTATACTGTAGGCAATACTTTGCTGGAGTCTAATTACCTGAGCATATTATAAGCAATAGTTGGTCTGAGCGTGGTTGGTCCGAAGCTGGAGAGGTTACGTCGATGCAGACTCTGTTTGGTCAATCCAATCCCCACGGAAACGTCGCGGTCCTCAATATTCAGTATCACCTCGATGTCGAAATTCTTCATGTCGACGTTCCAACCAAAATACGTCTGAACAGCATCGCCAAAATTGGCAGCGGCACACATGGAATCAAAGCTGTGACCCTCACCGGTCCGGTTACAGGTCACACGGAATGTAGGTTTCGTTGGATCAACTTTCTTCTTCTTTTGCTCAGGAGCTTCCTGGCTGTCGTCCATTCCTGTAGCAGACGACTCAGGTTGAGATTCTTTGTCTTCGTCTTGAGCTGACTTGGTGGGAACACAGTTGATGTTGTCATCTTCAGTAGAAGGTTCACCAGTCTTAGAGTCTTGATCTACTACCGTGGCATTCTTTTCCTCTGGCAGCTTAGTATTCTCTTCTCCTGGTAGCACAGTATCCTTCTCCTCAGGATTCTTTTCCTCTGGTACTGTGGCATCTTCTTCCTCCATTGCCACTGACTGCTCTTCTTTACCTTCAGATACTTCCTGCAGTTTGACATCTTCCACTGATGACACCTCACCGGGTGTCTCTGCAGCTGTGATATCTTCAGTTTTATCTCCAGCACCATCACCGCACTCACCACCTGCTGCTGACCCTGCTTTACCCTGGTCATTCTCCACATCATCAAACTGTCCCGCAACAGCATCACCGGCCTCTAGAGCTTCACCTTTTCCATCTTCTACTTTAGCTTTTGGCTTTTTCGTTTCCTTCTGTTTTCGGTTCTGCTCCTTTTCTTTCTGGCGATTTTGAAATTTGTCCTTGTTTACCTTCTTATCCTTCTGCTTCTTGGGCTGCCGTTCACGGGAGACGATGAACGGCTCCCCGAGACTTTCTGGGATCTCATCAGGAACTGCTGCTATAGGATGGGCAAATGTGTAGACTTTTCCCCACACTCTTAATCCACTGTCCCATTCAACATCTCTAACAATCTCTCTTAGTCTCCGCATACACTCCAACTAGAAGACAAAACAAAAATATAAACATAATCCTAACACATATAACATTTTAGTCTGTTTAATATCCTGACAAATTATTCTGTTTTAGATCTCGGAAGTATTAAAATTTCAGGTTCGGTATCAGTATTGGTATTTTTGGGGTGATTTACCTCTGTATCGGTATGGTATTCACTATTGATACAATACCGATAGCAATACTGATATCAAGCGGTATTTTCGGTATATGCGGCATTAAATGCTAATTTCATCTATATAAAATTAAATTCCATACACAAGGCCCTCATTTCTCTCTTCATGTTAGCTATATTATGTTCGTCAGATATATTGTTAGTGCTTTACTAAATGGGGTAAAATATTTTTCAATACTAAAATTTTGGTATTTTGAGAATTGCTTGGAATGGTAAATTGGTATTAACTAATTACACAAAAATAATTATTATGTATATCAAATTCTGTGCCCTGTAAAGTAAAATCTGTTTGTACTATATGTGGAAAATAACAACATATAACAAAGCATTTTAAAGCCAAAATGAGTTACCTCGTTCCTTGAAAACTCAAAATTCTTCTTTGTCGTCATCACCACACGGATATTGTCGATGCATCCCAGATTCAGTACCTAACAGAAGATCAAACTTAAATTATACATGTACATGCAGGCGTTGGAATCACTGTTCAGGGTCACAATACTTCGCGCAAAACATTGTTCTGTTTGCATTTTGGTTACACAAAGTTAAATTCATGTGAACCACCAATCAGTTATGTGGTGTACCCATATGTTTTACATTAACTACATGTATTTAAAAAATATTCCTGTCTATACTGATTTTTAACACTTGAATTATACTACACACATGTACGTAAATCATTTACAAAATCAGTTTGTTTAAAATAAAGTTGGAATATTTATGTAATGCAAAACAGAAGTAGAAATGTTACAATAATTGGGCCACTTAGCGGTTACACAAATATACGGTAGTTGAATCATGTAAGAATATACAGGGCTTCTAGAATTTTTATAAATCCACTAGCCATGGCAGGGCTCACCCTGTATCAAAAATACCTGTAGCCAAAATATTAACCAAATGGAATTTTTATTAGCCATATTAAAAATGCTTTAGCCAAAATTGCTTTACACAGTACTGTATAGAGTATTTATATATGAATATGAAAATGTATCTTTTTCAGCAAATTGTGTACAAACTGGAATAAATCTGAATAACAAAAACTCAATGGGGCAGTTAATATATTACTTTGATTTTTAAGCAGGTGATGGGGTGATGCATTATCTTCAGAGTTGGAAGCCAGTACCCCATACACCCACCCCCACTTCTAAGGCTTATGACATTAAATTAACAAACATACAGAAATATGGAGGTGGGTGGATGTTTATGGAGGGTGTTGTTTTTTCTTTCTTTCTTTTTGGCAAAAAAAAAATTTGAGAGGTGTTTTTTAATATAGAGCTCATTATTTCTTTAAACAGCAATCTTTATGTTAGTTTGAATTGCTTTTTTCTTCCTTTTTTTTAAAGTAAACCATCAATTCCCCATCCCAAATAATTTCATAATTTGTGCCATGTTGTTGCTGTTGATTTCAGCGTCGTGTTAAATGCTTGCTGTGATTTCTGCTTGCAAAATACCTAGGCTAAGAATGCAGACTTCACAGTATATTCCATTTATTAGAAAACAAAAAAACAAAACAACAAAAATGTTAACAAAATTAAAATTTACGCTCTTTTTAAAATCCAGCTAACTTATTAAATGTCACCTCACAGTCTTACAAATTTATATTTAAAATTATCTAACAAATATGATTATTGTAAACTAATTTTATTCAGTGTACATTTAACTGCAATTTGTATAAATACTGCATGTCCATTTCCCGCGACCACGATCTGAATGCGTGCCTACGCTGTATTCTGGATGACACTGTTTCTCGTTACCGGTCGCGAGATTGGTATGCTAACTGAATATTTGGTATTATTATTATGTTTGAGGTGTCGGATAGATTATGTAACCATTTGTTCACATCAGAAGACAGAAAATGGCTTAGCCAAAATTTTAGCCACTTACAAATTTTATTAGCCTTTTTTTAAATTTAAATTAGCCAATGGCTAATTTGGCTACCAACAGCATGAGCCCTGCATGGATCAGTGATTGTCAAAATTTACTAGCCACGATTAAAAATTCACTAGTCCTACATTACTTTAAGTTAATACAATTTTACTAAATAATAGTAAACATTGGATATATGTCACCTAAAGAGAGAGATATAGCTTAAATATATATCTTAAAAACACTAACATTGAGGGGTGAGGGTGGGAAACAGGATATTCAGATTTGCAAAATAGACTAAACTGCAACATTTGACACATCTTGTTCACTAGCCGTCAGGCATGACAATAGTAGTTATTTACTAGCCCAACATTAAATATCACTAGCCATGGGAATGGGGCTACCATAATCTAGAATCCCTGGAATATATATAGTTCACACGAAGCGACTTCCAGTTGGAACCTAAGATTCTGAAATAGTGTCCCTAGTGAGCAGTGTCAGCATTTATATTTTAAATATTTAGTTAGTATCTATTCATTAAAGTTGTGTTTATTTTTTAAATACTGACACTAATACTAATAGGACCGGCCTCGGTGGCATCGTGGTTAAGCCATCGGTCAACAGGCTGGTAGGTACTGGGTTCACATCCCAGTCGAGGCATGGGATTTTTAATCCAGATACCAACTCCAAACCCTGAGTGAGCGCTCCGCAAGGCTCAATGGGTAGGTGTTAATCACTTGCACCGACCAGTGATCCACAACTGGTTCAACAAAGGCCATGGT
The DNA here is from genome assembly GCF_016097555.1 of Gigantopelta aegis. NCBI lineage: Eukaryota > Metazoa > Mollusca > Gastropoda > Neomphalida > Peltospiridae > Gigantopelta > Gigantopelta aegis. Next base: position 86,837,790 of record NC_054701.1, read on the forward strand.
TTGTGCTATCCTGCCTGTGGGAAGCACAAATAAAAGATCCCTTGCTGCTAATCGGAAAGAGTAGCCCATGAAGTGGCGACAGCGGGTTTCCTCTCAAAATCTGTGTGGTCCTTAACCACGCCATATAACCGTAAATAAAATGTGTTGAGTGCGTTGTTAAATAAAACATTTCTTTCTTTAATACTAATAGATTGTGCTTTAGCTTTTACATGGCATTAATGAATTATGACACAATCTGCAAAAGCTGAATTCTGCTGGACAAACACAGATAAAATTTACCATGATAGATTTGGTTTTTAACTGTTTGTGTGATGTCTGTGTATATCCAAGTACAGTCCCAGGGCTATATACATGTAGCTCAGGCACTCACCAAATTTAAGAATTTTAGAAACAAATGGCAAATTTATATTAATTTGGTGATATTAGTATGTAATTTCATGTGTCATTTGTATGGATAATGATATTTTGTGACAAAATATTGCTTTGCTTTTTTCTTTTCTTTTTTTAAATTTTGAAAGGTTTTGCTGATTAAAGTGTACTACAGTAATTTAGCTTTTACTAGAACCCCCACAATATTATACATGAATGTTTCAACTGTATCTAGCCTAACAGGCCATCCAAATATGGGATTTTTTAAACCTCTTCCCCAATGTACATCTTACACACTAAAAATTACATCGAATACAAATAGGAGCTTGGAGTATATAGAGGTAATTTTCTCAGTAATTATAAATTAATTTAAATTCAATTCTTTTCCAGCAAACATCTCCGACTATTGGAACAACCGACTTTTCCCCAAAACTTTTTAAATATCTCAATTGAACTGTGTTTTGAATATTTTCTTAAGTGGCTGCTTAACACATGTTTAGTGCAAATTCAAGCAGATAGGGTGAAGGAGGCGGCTGTAAATAAATATATTCAAGCATGCAATGGTTGAATTGGAAAGTCGTGCGTGTGGTAGCGACCGCAGCCGCTGCGCCCATATTCTGAAATGCTACGAATTTGGTTCACAACTGGTGGTGATGTTCGAGGCCAGAATATGCTTGTTTTGATGACGATTTTGCATGTTTCTTTGGTTGTTATGACAAGTACACATCTTCCTGTATATCCTGTTTCCGAACTTGAACGACTACAAAAAGACTTTTTTTTAGGCAAGTGAAACTTTGAATACTTTTTATTTTGCCCCAAAAAGGGCAATTTCACTGAGATATTGATAAATATCTATAGTAATATAAAATTTTTGGTAACCAAGTAACATTAAATTCTAAATATAATTATACTTTTTCATCACTTCATCAATGAATATTACTGTTAAAAATGGTAAAGAATTTATTATTTGTAAAAGATACTAAACTGTAAAGTAGATGAGAGTAGTATATTTAATACAGTGAACATTTGTATAGCATCGTGATCCACTCTGCAAGTTTCAAATATAGCTATACAATGCTAAAACATTAAATAGTAGTTGCTAATCAATTCTTAAATTGATAGCACTGTCACAAATCAAAATTTTAAAAACAAAATGTTCTCTGTAATAATTATATAAAAAAAAAATAATAATAATATTAGTTGAGAATACTTCCACATCAGCTAAGGACTAACAGATGATCCCACAATGAGTCGTATGACACGTTATAATGTAAGAAGTACCCTTAATATTAGATTATGACAGTGTATGTTACTCTCACAGTTACCGTATCTAAGCTAGGCACCTCTACATTTATGTACATTCCAATAAAGTCCTCAATTAGTCTCAGTCTATTTAACAATAAGAAAATTCTATTAATGCTGGTAATCATATTTTTTTTTAATGAAGAACTGTACTGAACTTAAGTTTCTGCTTAAAATTGGAATATGTGAGGTGGAACTATTGGTAGCCTTTTGAACAGTTGAAAATAACTACATACAGAAAAAACATTTGAAGGTGTGTTTCATCTGATGTAATGAATATTTCTATTTACAAATATTATGTCAAACTAATTACAATATTTGAAACAAAAAGATAAATAGTCATGGTCATAATGGGTATTTTTCTTTATTCCAGGAAATTTGTAGTCTCTGTGCGTCTATGGAGAAACCTGAAATGGAAACGGAGTGGGAGAGTACACTATGGTTATAAGACAACTTTCAGTAGATTCAATTATACTTTAAGCTTGATGCTGTTATGTTTTCTGTTTCCATCTATGACAGAACCTGGAACAGAAATGATGTGTGTAACAACAATTCATCGACAAATTTTGACTAATACCCGGTACTCTTTCATGGATGCTAAATTTGGTAGATCTGGCCATAAAATTTTATTATAATTCAAAGTGGTATATAGTTATATTTATAATAATTCATTGTTTGAATTTGTCTTTATACAGTACATTATTGAACCAAAATAATCATAGCTGCATTTAGTAAATTATTTAGCACACACGTATGACTGCTGTCTCATGCCTTCAGTGTTTCAGCTGCTAAAATATGTTTTGGGAATATTTTTCATGGATAGAAATTTACCTTTCTGATATTTTATGAGTGTTTGGACATTCCTTTCAAAGGTGAAATATGGCTACTTACATTGCTTTGTTTCTAATAATGACATTGAAGGTGTAAAGTATGTAAATAGTTACGTAAGAAATTGATTAAACATATTGGCTAAGCATTGACATTCGTCGTGTCATAGGTTTTTACTGGTTTGAGTTAAAAGACCAGTACAGATGATAAGTTCTATTGCATCTTTTATTGAAATCTTCAAGTATTCAATATTATTATGAGTCTAGGTAAATATATATCTTCTATTTTTTTAAATATTTTAAAACAAGAGGCTTATTTTTCATGTAACGTGTATCCACTTTCCATTTGCGATCTAAACCTTTACGTTTTCCTTTTTATTATTGGTCTGGATGTACATTATTGGGGATGCAGTCGATTCGTCCACTGGGCAATTCGTCCACAGACGATTCGTCCACTGAGGAACTCGAGACGATTCGTCCACTACAAAAAATCAGTTCCGGACAATTCGTCCACTGGGTTTTTAGTTCCCCAGTACATTTCGTCCACGGACTAAATAATGTGTACTACATGTATGTGGGGGCTAAATAAATTATTATATATATTTTACCCCGTATTTTTTTTTTGCTGTGTCATAAATTTACAAAGGTGAAAATAACTTATATTGCATTAGATTACCGTTTACGCTTAGCAAACGTTTTTGTAACAATGCTCTGCAGACATAATTCTTTGGCGTTTCTATTTATTCGGTTATTGTTTGTTTCTATAATGTACGCCTTTCACGCTACATGTCGTAGGATGTTTTCAGTACAATATGCCCAGTAAAGATAATCTTTAGCCCTTCCCTTTCAACTTGTTTGGTTTCTGTTTGCTTTACCAATTAAGTGTACAGGTGTCCTCTATTGTGATATTGTGAAGTAATTAGTTTAAGCTTGTTTCACCAAGTTGGATCCAGTAGCGTCTAAAACAACATTTAATTAAATTGGAATTGAAAACAACGAGTTTTTATTTTATTTCGAGGTAGGCATATGGGAATAACATGTGACAAGGGAGGGTACAGTGGATAGAATTTACGCCATTGAAGGAGAACATGATATGGGGAGGTGGGGGTAATAAAGTCTTCTGACGCGGAGGCTTGCATTACCTATTTACCTCATCGTGACATGTGAAATAATGTACGAGCGAGTGGACGATTCGTCCGCATGATAATGAATACAAACAGCAATATAATTAAAATTAGCTCCACTATTACATGTGGATCTAACAGCAGCCAGTTGTAGCTCATGTCCACCAATCAAAACCTTACTTGCAGAATCATGCCAGCGATTTGAAAATAATTTGAGAATATTCCGAATTATTCTGAGGTTATACGATATGTTTCGTGTGAATTACGAATGCCTTATTTAGACTAGTAGAACTGATTTTAATCAGATTGCTAACAACACTGTGTAGTCTCCAATGTCCAAGTAACATTTCGTCTGTAAATAATAATTTAAATATTGACCAATCACACTTCGCCTTTTATAACGTTATTTGGGAGCATACAAATTCTAAAAATATCGGGCGAGTCTATTTTAGTGGCTGCAGTACAGCGAACCATACCAATATGTACGGGATGGGTTATCAATCTTCAATTTTACATTAAACATTATTTGTTTTATAAAATAAAACTTGTTTTAAGGCATTCGTAATTCACACGAAACATGTCGTATACCCTCAGAATAATTCGGAATGTTTTCAAATTATTTTTAAATCACTGGCATGATTCTGCAAGTAAGGTTTTGATTGGTGGACATGAGCTACAACTGGCTGCTGTTAGATCCACATGCAATAGTGGAGCTAATTTTAATTAGATTGTACAAACAGTTAATAAAAACTGGATATTAATGTTGAATTCTAACTCTATTTTACTTTTTTGGTTATAGTATACCACAAAATAATGTTAAGAAACGATTACAATGTCAAAAAAATAACTATTAATATGTTTGAAAAAAATGCACTCATCGAGTGGACGAATTGTCCGAGGTGAGTGGACAAATCGTCCGTGGACGAACTGTCCAGTGGATGAACCGTCTGGAAAGCCATTATTGTATAAGCGTGAATAAATGTGAACTGAAAATGTTATTCTGATGTAACATTTGCATAAATTATTATGTCATTAAATTACGTATTCCAAGATGTCTGTGTGTTTTTGTAATTTTGGAGCAGTTTCGAACCTACCCCAAGAATACATGTTATCAGAAATAATAGTAACCCTTTATATTTTCACTTGAAAATTTCAGAGATGCAACATTAATAACTGCTTGTAACATCTATAAGCTTACAACGGAAATTTCTCTGTTATTTTTTTATTAACAAAAGTGGACGTAAACGACAATTAAAATCGTCATGTCGGCCATGTTTGGTCACAGAAGTACAAGGCTACTACGACCTTATTTTGCTTCATTTGGATAATATAGTGATGTTTTTTTCAATAAGAGCAACAGTTTTAATGAAACTATGACCAAAAGAAAAAAAATGTTTTAAATTAGTTTTTTGGTCTGCGGTACCTACGTGTGGCATCACTTACTTTGAAAGCATCGTTTAGAGGTAGTCTCATTATGATTTTTCCTCGTCCTGTCCTTAGCTCTGCACCAAGCTTTTCTTCAGCTTCATCTCTAGCAGTCTGTTCAAATCCAGTTGCTACCGTCGCTTCTATTTCAACAAATTCGGGAACATTTTCTTTGTCCATCATGTCGTCGCTGGGCGCAGCCATTTTGCTTTTGATAGCAATGATATATTCCGGTAACCTGATTATGCTTTCTACAACCTTGATCCGATCCTGCCAATTAGTTTTAATTACTTCTCAATTAACTATATATAAAATGATTTGTTTTTGTTACTGTTGTCGTTGTTTTTGGTAGTAGTAGTAGTAGTAGTAGTAGTAGTAGTAGTAGTAGTAGTAGTAGTAGTAGTAGTAGTAGTAGTAGTAGTAATAGAAGTAGTAATAAACGAAAGTTGTTTTTGTTTTTTTGTGATGTTTTTTTTTTTTTGGGGGGGGGGGTGTAAAAGTTGTTTTTGTTATTTTTTTAATGGTTGGGAGGAGAGAGAAAGAAAGACTGTTAGGTCTAAACACTGTATTTTCAGGGCAGATCGGAGTTCGAAGGCAGTGATGCGCAGACTGCCAGCAACATAAAATTTAAAAAAAAAAAAAAAAAAAAACACTTAATAAACAACAGGAAAGATATATATCAATCAAAGTAGAATTATTATAATTATTTTTGGTGTTTATAGAACAAAATATATATCTAAAGATATGAATGCACTATATTGAAAACATGTAGCAGATACAGACGCAGACGCAGACCTCAAAATACGCCAGACGTGGGGTCTTTGCCATACTTGCCAGACCCAAACCCAGCGTCGGTGTGTTTTTGGGCCTTACTTCGTTTTCAGGTGATTTTCACCTCGACACCCTATTGCAGTCATGTCATAAATATTTTAATTGGTCGAATGAAAAGTTATTTGGACTTCGCAGTAAACTTGCCTTGTTAATAGGCCTATACCCAGTGGCAAAGATTTCAAGAGTGGACATTACTATCTGATAATGTGTAATACGAATATATTTGTTTTTACGGGATGATTCTTATTTGTTAAAGGGACAGCCATCGTATTTTAGAGTACCATTTTTAGGCATAAAGTTAAAGTTTGTTTTGTTTAACGACACCACTAGAACACATTGGATGTTAAATATTTGGTAATTCTGACACGTAGGCCTAGTCATCAGAGGAAACCCGCAAATAAAGGATCTTTTATATGTACTTTCCCACATACAGGAAAGCACATACCACGGCCTTTGACCAGTTGTGGTACACTGGTGGGACGAGAAAAAAAGCCTAATCAGTTGAATGGATCCACCGAGGTGGTTCGATCCTGCGAAACAGGCACCTCAAGCGAGCACTCAACCGATTCACCTAAATCCGGCCCTACTATAAACTAATTATTATGCTTTCGTAGGCCTACATAGGCCTATGTACGAAATTATTTGGAGACCAAATCCAGTTTGGGCTACTTACAAATATGAAGAACATAAAAAAACAAAAAACAAAAAAACAAAACACCCCACTACCCCCCCCCCCAAAAAAAAAAAAAAAAAAAACCCCAAAAAACAAAACAAAACAACAACAAAACAATAAACAACAACAACAAAAACCCACACTGAATATACAGTCACTGATATTCTAAAAAAGAAAAAATATTTAATAATATGTAATTTTAATCAGTTGAAAACATCGTACAATGCAGCAAACTCACGATAATCTGCTGGGTATAGCTCAGCGGTAAAGCGCTTGCCTGATGGGATCGAATCCCGTTCCAGCGAGTACACCACGACTGATAATTCAAATGTCGTGGTATGTGCTATCCTGTCTTTGAGATGGTGCATATAAAAAGATTCCTTGCTACTAATGAAAAAAATTAGCGGGTTTCCTCTCTAAGACTAGGCCTATATGTCAAAATTACCAACCGTTTGACATCCAATAGCCGACGAATAAAACACTTTTTGTCTGAGATGCAATGAATCACCTGATAAATCTCCAATTATGGACATTCCACCTCCCTCCTTTCCCAACCAGTGCATCGTCTTGTACATAAAATACCCCATGCTATTTTATCGGTAGGTGGCATAGTGGTTAAACCATCAGGCGTAGGCTGATACGTAGGCCTACTGGGTTTGGACCCGGTCACTACACCCACGTCTCTCACACTAACCACTAACCTACTGTTTTGAACTACCCAAATAACAGGTATGTGCCCAGGTCATCGTGATTGAACCTTAATTTTAAGCCTAATTGGATGTAAGCATTTTCAAGAACGGAATAAAACGGAATAAATCGGTAGGAGCTGCTTAATTGGTGCCAACGGGTTTCCTCTGTCACTCTCTTTGTTAGTATGTTATGACCAAAGGAAGGAAGAAAATGGTTTGTTTAACGACTCACTCAACATATTTTATTTACGGTTATATGGCGTCGGACTTACGGTTAAGGACCACACATATATTGAGAGAGGAAACCCGCTGTCGCCACTTCATGGGCTACTCTTTTCATTTAGCAGCAAGGGATCTTTTATGTGCACCATTTCACAGACAGGATAGTACATACCACGGACTTTGTTACACCAGTTGTGGAGCACTGGCTGGAATGAGAAATAGCCCAATGACCAAGTGAGATGTGTCAATATATTCCTTTCCTTTCGAATTCGTTAAACATAACTGATAACATAGATACTAGTACAGGAAGTGATTACGTACGCCAGTCACATGACACAACTATTTTGGTGCTGAGGGAGTTCTCTTCCGGTTGTATGTCACAGGTCGATAAATTTGCTGTGCTTTCTACTTTCACTGTCGATCATAGGGGCTAATATGCCTAAAGTGTTTTGAACAGCAGAACGGCGGGAATGTTTGCGGAACTATGACAAGAAAGTGAAAGTGTCTTAGTCGGTGATAGAATGGTGAAATGAGGTTGTCTTTTAGAAAGATTGCCTTTACTATTCTTGGAGTGTATTTCCTCATAACGTGTTATACTGGATTTCTACTTTTCCGGCGGCGTCTTCACGCTGCCTACAACACAGTCAAAGAGAAACTCATCCTTGACAAGATTCAGAGTCTGTCAGGTGAGTACAAATAACGACATGCACATGGCAATAAGTAACATTGCTGTGCTGTCATAAAATAATATAAATTTCCTTATCTGACACCTGTAATTAAAGAAGGTAAACTATTTTTCTCTGAAAGGAAAAAAGAAAAGAAAGTAAAATAAAAATAAAAATAAAACCCACAAAAAACAATATGCTTGCAAACAACAAACACAATCCTAGGCATGGGTTCCACCAGTACCCCTCTTTCAATGGTTAGTTTTAGGGTTAGTCTTTAGAGCCTTTGATATAGAGGGGTATGCAGGGGCATAAGCTGGGGAGGTTGGGATGACCCCCCCCCCCCCCCCCAGCTGAGGCAAATGGTCCGCTATCAAAAATAAAACATACAGGTTTATACATATGGAGTTTCTGGTGGTGCAAAAACAATAGAAAAAGGGTCCACTTGGTTCATATTCGACCCCCACCGATCCAGATCATGCTATGCCTCTGGGTATGGGTCGAACTCTTTCCAAATTTGTTTTTAAATCACATCTAAGCAAAGTATATATACAGTATCAAATGAAAAATAACAAACAGTATATGTAGTGATAAGATTTCTCGCTCAAGCCAATGCACCATGACTGATATATCAAAGGCTGTGGGATGGTGCATATAAAACATCCCTTGCTACTAATGGAAAAATGTAGTGGGTTTCCTCTCAAATGACTGTCGGAACAATTGACCATATGTTTAACATCCAATAGCCGATGCTTAATAAATAAATGTGCTCTAGTGGTGTCGTTAAACAAAACAAACAAACTTTATATAGTGATAAGATTTGTTTTCTGTTTGCTTGATTCAGTTTCCAGTTACTTGATTTGTATCTTTATTTATATATATAGAGCAGGACCAAAAGATAATTAAATTTTTGTCAAAATTTTGGGGACTGGTCTCCTCCCCACTCCGGTTCCGCAGGCCTGCTTTTTATAATGTAGTCTCTGTTGAATTGTTACATTAATTTATTATGAATAATAGGATTACTACGTTACTGAGTATGCCTACTTTTACATGGACAGGTATACAATATTATGTATTTTAGACCTACAACAGGTATAGTGAAACTTAGGTACTATTTGAAATATTTAAAGGATTTTCCAAAGGAAGATAGGTTTTTCCACTTTGCTCTAGATAGTAAAAGTATGAAAAGGAATGTTTTATGACAGCACAGCAATGTTTAATCAACAGCTGTTGGGAACATAAACATATATAGACCTGTACATGTATGTGATATTTCATGTATACATTTTCCCATACATGATAGACAGACCAGCAGATCAAGGTTCGACAAATCAACTAGCCCTTCGAACTTGTGGTCTGGGCTAGTGGAAATTATCAATTTTATTACCATACCTAGTACATAGGACACTAGCCAAAGCTTCACTGAGGGCTAGTGACTTTCTCAAACATTTGTCAAACACTGCATTATACAGCATATATAATATTATACATGTGTCACTGGTGGAATGGAGTGGTCGGCTGTGTCCCTTACTGATTTTGTGTTCTCTTTTTGCATTTCTTTGCTTTGATAAAAATATCTCTGGCTATAAAATATATGAAAGCCTTATTTTTAAGTAGACATATTTTACAGATATTTTGTGATTGACATCTGAAACAGGATTTCATAAAAAAAAAAAATCCTCATTGTATTCATGAATGCAACACAATTGTCCACACTGCAAGAACATCAGAAATGAACAGCTACAATACACAGTAGGTAGGCTGGTATCAACGAACATCAACCGTGCGTATACTAAACTATATATATAATAGTATACCGGTACTATAAACTATATATGTGGCCTAACAGTGCATGCAGGTACTTTCCAGTAATTAATACTAGTTAGTAATGTAAAATGTAAATTAAATCCATTTAATTAATTAATTATCTTAAATCAATCAGGATCGTGCATAGATAAATGGAAGTTGCAATACACAGGTAGGCTACATGTACACATAATAAATATTCTTTGTGTACTATATACAGTATATATACATGTTATATACTATAATATATAATGAAATTTGATGTGTCTATACTAGTCATTGAACACTAGTTGAAATGGAAGATACATATATGTATCCCTCAAGTTATGCAACATTGATCTGTTTTATCCGTAACAAGTTTCCAAGTGATGGTTGTAACCATTGCACTTAATTCAACTCATAATCCAGCAGACCTCATGGTCAGCCATTTAAGATATTACCATATTGAGAATCAATTTGATATTTAACCCTTTTGTAGTACCCCCACTCCGCTAATTTGCATGCTACGGGGAAGTAAATTATTACTCTCTGTGCACTAGTCTCAGGGGAGTGATGGGGAGCTAGTGATAGCTTCCTTTAAAAGGCAAGATACATATATATGTATGACTCCAGTAGTAGAGTATATAATATATTGTTTCTAAAGATACATATATATGTATGACTCCAGTAGTAGAGTATATAATATATTGTTTCTAAAGATACATATATATGTATGACTCCAGTAGTAGAGTATATAATATATTGTTTCTAAAGATACATAATACTTTTGAGACACACTGGCATGTAGCTATACGTAGATGTCTGACTAAAATTTGAGACTGACTCGTGAGGAAAACATATACCTGATGTTTACCCGAGTGTGTGACAGGTGAAAAATAGACAATTAAAATGTAATGTATATGCATAGATTAAGTATTTATACACTTAGTTCAATTTACATGATAGAGAACTGACTGGAATAAATTTTCTGGAGCTTTCACATCATTTATTATTGAAAGTGATCCTATATTACCACCCGCAGTGTAGGCTGTTCTGAAAAGTAACCATGAAGACACTTGTAACCATGCACATATTATATATAGTAACTAGTATGTGAGTCTTAACATGTCTAACATATGGATCCATGTTATTTCCACACTTTTTCAAGAAATATAACAAATAAACATGCTGCCACCACAAAGGTTATGCTTTCTGAAAAAGAAGAAGCACAATATAGCACATATGTCAAGAAAGTGAGTAAACCTGCATCACCACACAGACTATTCCTACAAAAAAGTAGCAAGGATCTTATATATACCAGGGATCTCACTGACCCTCGAAAAGTGTCTTTTGAAGCATGGAACTTATTTTTTTAGTTTTAACTTAAAATCCTATTATGGGACTCTCCAAATTTCACAAGAAAGCTCAAATGACCCCCAATGGAGAAAGGCCAGTGAGAACCCTGTATACGTGCACTTTCCTATTCTCTGGTTAGGAAGGAATACCTGAACCCATCAAAAGATATTGGTCCTTTAACCCATGGCACGTGAGGTGACACCCAGCACCACTGAGCTATATCCTGTGTCTAGTATGACATAGAAATGTAAGCTGCATTTACACTTTAACTAGTTTAACTGAATTGGTATAGCTAAACAAGTTTAAAATGTAAGTGTGAGCACAGTCTTTTCACTATTAAACCAGTATAGTTAAAACACTTCAGTATGTGGTTTAGTCAAACTGGTATAACTGAAACAGTTTAAGTGTAAGTGTGAACACAAACTGTTTTAGTCAAACTGGTATAACTGAAACAGTTTAAGTGTAAGTGTGAACACAAACTGTTTTAGTTAAACTAGTATACTAGTGACAGTGATATCACAGTCAGAATAAACAGTAAGAGTGTACCAGCAGCCTTACATACTTGTGGCCCATTGTCGTTTTGAAGTCTTGCACAAGTACATTGTATATATATACTACTCAAAAGAATTTAAGGGTCAGACAATATTTTTGACATTTGTTTCTGAATGTCAATTATATTAGCTAGACCATAATGTCACGCATGGTATTGTTCCATTTTGACGAAAGTGGGTCTAAGCAACCCATAAATGAATTAAAATCCACTGTCATTGACACTGTCGACTAGTTCTAATGGCGAAAACATGCTTACATTTGCACGTAAATTAGGGCGAAAGCGAAAGGTCTGCTAAGTGCCCATAACTTGCTTTTTCACAAAGCGCTTCATTTGCACGCTTTGCACGTGTATTCCATGTTCCCAATGCTGAATTTCCGTATAATTAGAGCTTGCGTTCGTGTACGGTGCACACTCCAAATTCGACAATGGTACGACTTCAACTGACTATCGAAGATCGAGGAAGGGCTATTGCTTGGCTTCAGGATGGCAATATGCAAAGAAATGTTGCTCTGAGACTTGGTGTCAGTCAGAGTGTCGTTGGCCGACTGTGGCAACGGTACCAAGCAACGAATTCTGTTCGAAATTGTCCACGTTCGGGTAGACCCCGAAGCACTACAAATAGAGAGGACCACTACATCACCAATATGGCTCTACGTCAACGCACAACCACTGCACGCCGATTACGTGACAATCTGCGGACTGCGACTGGAACTCAAGTGTCTGATCAAACCATACGCAATCGTCTGAGAGCCAATAATCTACGCTGCCGTCGCCAGGCTGTTCAACCACCACTCCTACCACATCACAGAACGGCCAGACGTCACTGGTGCACGCTTCATCTGCGGTGGCAACGTGTTCAGTGGGGTCGAGTGATGTTCACTGATGAATCCAGGTTTAGTCTCCAGTTCAACGACGGTCGGGTTCGTGTCTACAGACGTCCTGGGGAGCACTTCGCTGACGTTAACGTTAGACAACGTCACCGGTTCGGTGGTGGCAGCGTCATGGTTTGGGGCGGCATCTCTATCCACCACAGGACCCCCCTCTATGTGGTGGATGGCAATCTGAATGGAATCCGCTATCTGAATGAGATTATCCGGCCGTTGGTTCTCCCAGGCCTTCAGCAGATTGGCGGCAGGGCAGTTCTGCAGGATGACAATGCCAGACCCCACCGCGCCAGGGTGGTAACGGACTTTCTCAGACAACAAGGTATCGCCAGGATGGATTGGCCAGCATATTCACCTGACTTGGCCCCAATAGAGCATGCCTGGGACGAATTAGACAGGAGAGTTCGGGATAACCATGCCCCTCCGGCCAACCTTCATGATCTGGGTCAACTTCTTATGGCAGAGTGGCAGGCCATTCCCCAAGAGTTCTTCAGACGTCTGATCAACAGCAGGAGGTAACGATGTGTCGAGTGTATTTGCGACAGGGGTGGATTCACACACTATTAAACGAATGTTCTAATGTGTAAAATCCATGTTTGACAACCTTCAACTTTGACAGCATGTCATGTGACTTTCTTGTATACAGTGACGTTTATTTGTTTTTTTTTGTAACTATGGAACAATAAAAAAAAAAATTGGTGTAGTTTACATCATCAATCTAATACACTCTGAAACTTATTTGGTTAAACAAATTTGACCCTTAAATTCTTTTGAGTAGTATATACTATGGATAACTGCACTTCTGTTACATACTAGGCCAACCAAAAGAGTTTTAGCTAAATCAGTATAGTTAAACCAGTTTAAGAGTCTTAATAAGACATGTTTAATCTGTTTAAAGTTAACTGTTTGAAAAATATCCACTTACCACATTCATTGTCCATCTATTAATCTGAAAATCTGACCTTGAATAACTAATAAAAAGTAACAGGTTGCCTGTACATGTATATTACTGTATTATTAATTCAACATCACATCGGCTTTTGACGATATTTGATTAATACCTGTATGTTATAAATTATGTTGTACAAGGATTTACTTTGTCTCAGTCAAAAATTTGAATGTCATTGTTTAAGTACATTTGATTTAGTCATGTGTTTGTTTGTACTACTACTAAAGTTAAATAGTTAAAATGAGGTGTAAAGGTGTAGGTGGGGGTAGTAGGTGGGGTGACAGCCTGTCACAACAAAAACACAGGTAAAAATGTATTTCCTACCGGACTTGATGGTGTCGTGGTTAAGCCATCGGACATACGGCTGGTAGGTACTGGGTTTGCAGTCCGGTACCGGCTCCCACCCAGAACAAGTTTTAACAACTCACTAGGTAGGTGTAAGACCACTACACCCTCTTCTCTAGATCACTAACCACTAACAACTAACCCACTGTTCTAGAAAGATAGCATGATGTGACCAGGACAGCATGATTGAACCTTAATTGGTTATAAGCACAAAAATAAGTTAATGAATGAATGAATATATGTCCTGCACCACTTCACACTGATATATACAGCTACCTGTATAGTGATTTCCCTAGAAATTAGGCAAGGCATGGTGGACCAAACACTTTGGGGTCATTTTCACCATTTTCGGGGCACTTGTTTTTCATTAAAAATACCCAAAAATTAATTGAAATAAACATTAATGTAATTTATGTGCTTGCTTTAATAAATGAATGGCAAAAGATATAAAAGGCATATTTTATTAATTAATAATACATTTTGGGGTGTTTTATAAAGTCAATTTTAGAATTAATTACAGAAAAATGACGCTGATTGAGGCAAGATGGTGCTAAACTATTGAGGCATGGTGCTGCACCATGCTAAAACAAGCTAGGGAAAACACTATACTGTACATTTGCCTGAGTTGGTGCATGCATACTGGACACACAACAAACATTGACTTTAAACTTTACAACTCCTTCACAGAATAAATCTTAATTATACTTTTAAATGAGTGGCAGCAGCCAGACAATCCTACATCGCATGGTGATGATGGATTGAGGTTGTTATAGTGATTGTTATAATCCACACACTTGGCTGTATATACAGGACACAATGCTCACCATCCTCTCTTCTAATCAACTCTTACATGTGTGATGAGAACATGTCAAATGCTAATTACTGGTGTCAGTGGGTCAGGGAAACAGCTTGAACACAGAGAAATCCCATCAATCTAATTATATGTGCATGTTTGTGTCTTATGGATTCCTGGAGAACTTCACATTTGCAGCAGCTTCAGCAGGGAATGTGAATACTATGTTGCTGTATCAGACCATCGTGTGATTAAGTAGAAACCATACCATCTCCCATTATTTTACTATTGAAAAGGAAAGGAATGTTTGTTAAAAAAAAGTTTTTCTTTGTTTAACAACACTAATAGAGCACATTGATTAATTAATTATCAGCTATTGGATGTAAAATATTTGGTAGTCATCAGAGGAAACCCGCTACATTTTTCCTAATGCAGTATGGGATCTTTTATATGCACTTTCCAACAGACATACCACAGCCTTTGACCAGTTGTGGTGCACTGGTTGTAATGTGAAAAAAAACCCAATCAGTTGAATGGATCCACCAAGGTGGTTCGATCCTGTGACGTAAGCATCTCAGGCGAGATCTCAACTGGCTGAGCTAAATCCTGCCCCGAATGTTTGTTTAATGACACTTCAAGACTTTGGCGTTTTGGCAACAAATTTACAAAGGCTCTTTATGTCTTAAACACATGTAATCACATACATTTACAATGCTTTAAGAAAAACAGGCTTTGCTTTAAGAAAAACAGGCTTTGTAAATTTGGCTCATTATATTTTGCTTTTACACTTGATCTGGAGTGAGAATGGTGAGAGTGAGAAGTTTTAGCAAAAAGCAACACGGAATGGTTTTTTAGGCATTTTTTCTTAGATAGACGAGCACAAAACACAGACTTTGATGTATCAGTTTTGGGGCACTGCATGGTTGGAATGGTGGGAAAACTGAATCTGTCTGGGCCATCGGCCCTACAATGTACCATTCGCACCTCAGGTGAACAATTTACCTGTCTCTCCCATCATTGTAAAGGTTCATATGAAGGCTAATTAAAAACCGCAGAAGATAACAGGTTTGAGTTCTCGTTAACTTTAAGTTATTTTAATTGATCTTCATTCTCTTATTAAAACAAGGATTCAAACACTGTCCTGATCATAGATTTATGTTTTCCAGGACAGTAGGTTAATTAATGGTTAGTGAGAGAAAAGTTGGTACAAACCCCAAACCCCTCTGTTATATTTCACTAGCAAGATTGGGCTTGCAAGTATGCTGCTCAAGGTGTCATTTGAACCCCAAAAAACCCCCATGGCATCAGATTCTGTTGATTTTTTCAAACTATAAATTATTTTATCCTTTGTTACTTTTATATATTAAAAAAATCTCTATATAAGTCTCACCATGTCTTTAGTTAATATCTATTCATAGAATTGCATATTAGTATCATTACTTGGGATGTTTTATGCATTTTGCCAGGAAATAATATGAGGGTATGTAATAAAAACAAAACAGATCATACTTGTAAGTTTGCCTTCTATAGTCCATCCCATCCTCCTACAAAAAAAAGTTTTTTGCAAATAATTTCAGTTTGGTTTGACATAGAAAAAAAAGAAAAGTGTTTTGAAAAACCCCCAAAAACCCAACTATTTTTGTGTGCAATTTAGAAAATAATCGGCTCAGAAATAAGTAACTTGTAGTAAATTTCATAGTATGAAAAAAGGTGTTCCCTGTAGGACGGACTATAGATGGTTATGAGTTTGAAATGTTTTTTTAATTGGACACTGCATTTCATGTGCTTCATAGATTTTTGGGTACAAATTTTACCCTCTGTACCCTCTGGCAGAAACCCTCTATAGTGCAGTACTGTATCTAAACACTATCTAAAATGCTTGATGTGTATTAGTAAGTGGAGAGTGTGTTATCGGCAAGCCATTGTGTTATCAAAGACAAGGCCAGGTCTCCTGGTGTACCACGCCAGATACCTTACAGTTTATGACCAAAACAAATGTTCGCTAACGAGATTTCAGCACTGTGTAATTATAAAGTAGTCGGCACCAATTAGTGGATTCATTATTCTCCACATATTACAGTAATTAAATGTGGAACAGCCCATTATGTGATGTCTTGGTAATACCAGGATGTCCAGTGAGATATTTGTGCTAATGAGAAATAATCCATAATTCATTAGTTTGTAACGTAGTCGTTAATTAAAGAGACAAATACACATTTAATGATTGTGTTAAGTGAAACAATGTCATGTAATTCACATTTCTTAAAGCCTTGTTTTTCATTAAAATGTACTGGAACTAGTCTCAGGGGAGTGATGGTGGAGCAAGAGTGATGTCTCTCTATAAACAGTGATGTCTGCAGTTTTTTATGTCTAGTGAATGAAATAGAAATTCACCTGCTCAAACCACCCAAACATCTAATGTAATTTTTCAAGAGAGAGATGTATGTACCGTTATCTTATCTGTTATTTGGCTTGTGTCATAAGTAGTTGAAAAACAAAAACAGCAAGCAATATTTTACTTCTATTAGGAGCCATGTGCTAAGTGTCTTAATACATAATTGGAATAAATTTTCTGGACATGGTAATTGTATTTTCTAAAAGATGTTACCAGAACATTGGATGCCAGATTAAATATTTGTTTTGTCAGTTTTTTTAATGACTGAAGTTATGTAAATCTACCGGTAATTGGATTCTTGGATTCGTGTTATTTTCATTTTAGAGGATATTGCAGGAATTGGATTCTGATATTTCTATTTATAAAGAGCCCTTTTCTATGAGGAGACAACTTGCCTTGAATGTAATTTAATGATTTCTATCCCTTCATTAATCAATCTTTAAATCAGACTGTCAATTCTATTCATTTTAATTTAACAAATATCGTTCTTGATTGTTCTTGTTTAAATTATGATTCATCTTATTTTTATATTTACATGTACAGTAAACTCCTCTAAACCGGACACCCTTGGGATGTCCAGTATTAAGAGGTATCCAGTTTAGAGAGGTTCTCTTCTGCACAGATATTTAAAAAGGGACCATGAAAACGTCCGGCTAACGATCTAATCTCGATTCACTAATGTCAAAACCTATACTAGCTCTGCCATTTACTTTTTGACTGACCGTTCAAAATTGCACCAACTTTCCTCAGTCAAAATTGCGCACCTTTTCTCTTTGGCATATAATTGCTCCGTTAAAAATTCCATAGCATATATATATGTTAGTATGAACACTTTTAATAAAAATCAAACTGTCTGGATTAATGAGGTTCCACTGTATCACTGGCTTCTTGAGTCAACCATATTAGGAGTTTTAATTGATTTTGATATATCCTCTGTGTTATTCTTATAACTCCATTTATCCCAAAGTTTTCTAAAAGCACTTTTCAGTTTACCTGTATCGTAAAATACAGTTCATTATACATATGTACACTGTTTCTCTCTTACAACTGGATGTGAATTGCATGTGTACATACACCTGTTACATATATCTAATATAATATTGTGAATGAAAACAACCATTACTGGTGGACAACTATACAATTAATAATAATATTTATAATTAACAGCCCTTACATGCTACAGTAGCTTTAATTTGAATCAGTTTGATGTCATACATGTTTTTGTGTAAATCTTTTCAGGTTTATTTAATAATATTTATAATTAACAGACCTTACATGCCACAGTAGCTTTCATTTGAATCAGTTTGATGTCATACATGTTTTTGTGTAAATCTTTTCAGGTTTATTTAATAATATTTATAATTAACAGACCTTACATGCCACAGTAGCTTTCATTTGAATCAGTTTGATGTCATACATGTTTTTGTATAAATCGTTTTAGAGGTTTATTTTATTGTAACTTTTACAATTGCATTGTATTACACCAGGTGGTAGTGTGCGTTATTGTTGGATGAGATGATTGTTGTAGACCACCAGTTGATGCAGCTTGTTAGCTAGTGATGGAGCTGAAAGATCCACCTGTAACAAAACAATGTATGAATAATGGAGTGCTGAGTAAACAAGACACAGGATGAGAAAACCATGAAACTGTCAGTGTTCATGTCATCGCTGGATGAATCAGTATAAAAATAACACAATTTGTACATGTATACACAGCAGGTTCTGTTATGCTTTCTGCCATAATTTGAACAAAAATTAATTATTTTTTTCTTCTAATTTTTAACAACACCAGTAGAGCATATTGATTAATTAATCATTGGCTAGTGGATGTCAAACATTTGGTAATTCTGACACGTAGTCATCAGAAGAAACCGGTACATTTCTAATGTAACAAGGGATCTTTTATATACACTTTCCCACAGACAGGAAAGCACTTACCACGGTCTTTGACCAGTTGTGGTGCACTGGTTGGAATGAGCAAACCCCCAACCAATTGAATGGATCCACAGAGGTGTTTCGATCCTGCGATGCAACCACCTCAAGCAAGCTAAATCCCACCTGAGATAATTTAAATACATATATGTACAGTACATATATGTTTCATTATAGTTTCAGTGTTAAAGTCTGTTTTGTTTAACGACACCACTAGAGCACACTGATTTAATCTTCATCATCAGCTGTTGGATGTCAAAATGTTTTTTTGTGATATTGACTCATCTACAGAGGTTTGATTCTAAACTGCAACCACCAATAGAGAAAATTCTACGAACTGATCTGCATCTTGCCCTGATTAAAATATATATGCATGTACCAGGCCCGTAGGAATGACTTTGGGAATGGAAGTGGGAGTGGCACCGATGGATTGGGTACAAACTCTATATCAAATTGTGGTTACAATGGCAAACATTAATGTGATTTTTAAAAAAAAGGATCACAAGGATCACCTTCATTCCATCCCGGTTCCTACGGGCCTGTGTACACCAGTTACATGTAAGTATACAGTTCATTAAGTATACATTCCTGGGAAAATGCATATCAAAGATCCATTACTGCTAATGCAAGAATGTAGCAGGTTTTCTCCGAGACTACATGTAAAGAATTACTTTTAACTTTTATGTTAAGCAGCAGTGATGCTAACTTTCATAAAAATCTGTGTAGCATGTAATTTTCTGCTTTGATTGGCTGAACACGGTCCTCTTGTGTAAATGTTTCTACAACAGGATATTACCATAGCTTTTGATATAGCAGAGTGTAATAACAAGCTATTAATAGATTATATGCAAAACTAATTAATATATAATGCATCCAAATCCAGTTATTGACTTTTGGCACAATCATCAGCAGGCGCTAAACATTGTCACTATTTTAAGAGGCAATATTTCTTCTGTAAATATCTTGTTGACTGTTGGGTCTTTATTATTTACTTTTTCTCATGAAAAATCTTTAAAGGAAGTGTTAATTGGCTGTCATTTGGCACAGTCTTAGCTTCCGCAGACTCCGACACTGTCGCGAGAGTTGCGTTACCGACGACGTGACAGAAATCAATGTGCACATTTTGTTCTACTAATCTATATGAAATAATGCAGTAAACCGTCCATTGAGTGGAGTGGATTAATGCCTTGTCACATTTGTGTCCGTGTATTTGCCGAAGATTTCCCTGATTGATTTATTGTCACGGCTGTCAATGAGGTAGGGACACCACAGACGAAGGGAATCACGCATGTCCATTACGTATCACAATGAGGACATCACCGGCTTCTTGAAACAAATGGAAATCAGGTGTATCGAAGGCAAATACTGTAGTATGTGCTGCTGTCTCTGTCTGAGCCAGGTGTGAAGTGAGAACGCTACAAATGTACTCTTAAATTGCAGCACAGAAACAAAATTGATGAAGTTTATTGGGTGCATCATTGAGGATCTTTAGGTGGTGTTCATGTTTGCAGTTGTTGGCCTTGAAAACTCACAACATATTAGCCATAAAACTACATGAAGATCATTGCAAAATAGAACCCCATTGTAGATATTAATGAATAAAAGTGTATACTACATATAGATCATTACAAAACAGAACCCCATTGAAAATATTAGTGAATAAAAGTGTGATCAGTCACGATATACGGCTGTGAAGACATTTTGTTTTACTCTGATATACATGCATTTTTTACTTTGATTTGAGCTCTTCCATATTATTATAAAAGTGCTAATTCTTGGTGAGCAGAAAATTCCACTAAATTATCCACAAAACTTAAAAGGTTTTGCAGAAACTCAGTTATTTTCCAACAGAAAATATCAATAATTTTCTCAAGTTATTTTGCCAAAGGAAAATAAAATTATTAGTTGGTTAAATTGTAATTTGTTGAAAAACAAAATCTTCCCGGAGGATGTAAAGAAAAGTATGTATAGTCTATCCCATGGGCAACGCTTTTTTTTCATACTATGGAATTTACTACAATTTTTTTTTTCGGAGCTGATTGTTTTCTAAATGGCACACAAAAATAGTCTATTTTTGTTATTTCTAAAACACTTTCACTTTTCTTTTTATGTCAAACCAAACTGAAATTATTTACAAAAAAGTTTTTTGTAGGAGAATGGGATGGACTATAGGTTATTTCGTGATGATGAGATAATCATCAACATACATACATGTTCTGTAATGATTAACAAATGATTCAAATACTGGCGGGTTACTCACATCTGGGTGATGGAAATGATGTTATTTCTGGTGCATATTTGTATATTTTTATCATAGTGGCACAAAGAATGTGTGTTTGTGTGGGTGGCTTTGAAGAGTGATTGCTGGTTTCCCAGCAATGCTGTTTCCATCATTATTAAAAAAAAAGCTAATTGAGCAACCTTGTTTTTACTGTTAACCGTGATGTTTATTATCATCCTCCCACTTCCCACTAAATGGAGAATCAGTGATCATAAACATATTTTGTTATGAATTAGGTGATCGTAATTATTTTTTGTTTCTAGTTAATTTACAACTTGACTGTGTCTTGTACATTCGATCTAGGATTGATTCCCGTAGGTGAGCCCATTGGACTATTTCTTGTTCCAGCAAGTACACCATGACTGGTATATCAAAGGCTGTGGTATGTGCTATTGTATCTGTGTGATGGTGCATATAAAGATTCTTTGCTACTAATGGAAAAATGTAGCGGGTTTTCTCTCTAAGACTATACATCAAAATTACCAAATGTTTGACATCCAATAGCCAATCATTAATAAAACGGTGTGCTCTAGTGGTGTCATTAAACAAAAACAAACTTTAGGTGTGTAGTACTTAACATAATTCATTATTAGGATATAAACAAGTAAAATACAATCAATTTACTGGCAGATGGCTTATTTCTCTCTTTCATTGTTTGATTTTTATATACAGACATGTGAGGAGAGAAAAACTAAACAAAAAATCCTATATTAAACCTGAAAAAAAAAAAAAAAAAAAAATTAAAATTGTGGTGTGGAATTTTGGTTGTATATTAGATATTACTGATCAAGTTAGCAAACAAATTTAAAAATGTTTTTTATGTAACATTCCTCTTAGTACTGGTACTTGTTAAATAAATAAATTGAAAATATAGTCTCCCCCCACCCGAAAAAGAAGAGTAACATTTCATTTAGTATTTGTTAAACAAATAATTGAAAATATAGTCTGATGTAAATTTTTACTGAGCACTTCATAAATATTTCAGTAATTTGAAGTCACATGTATGTTGACATTTGACCCAAACTGTGCCTGTTGCATCATTGTATATATATTTACGACACAAACGTGGTCACGAGATAAAGAGGAGTCTTCTTTCGCCATGCACTTCTTAGAATGTAGATTTTTATGGTTTGACCTTGCAGTTTTTATCTGCAAAATAAATAAAGAATGTGTTGGCAAATGTCGTTTAGAAATTCCTGTGCAGCAGAGATCAAGTGGGCGGCCCAGCTTGGTGATGCTGCGATTTGTCTGCTGTCTGCCAATATTTCAACAGGTGATCATATTAAAAGTAGTCAGGAAAAGCCATTTCTCTTCAGTCTGGCAAACTCTATTACCATCATTTCATACATCACTGGTATATTAGCTCTACTAAAGATTCGCTATCCATCTTTTCCTTCCTCATGGAGATGAATATATATTTTTTAATGTTGGATAATTAAAGAATAAAATATTATACTTCAAATTGAATTGTTCCTTAGGGTTATGGTTTTTGACTTGATATATTGTTTCAATAATATATATTTTAATATGCCATTACTCTTTTGGGGTAGTGGTTTCAAAGATACATTTGTGGTTTTCTAAATATTGAGCGAGACTGCATATTATACGTAGAACAGGGAGCAGGATGTAGCCCAGTGGTTTCATATTATATGTAGAACAGGGAGCAGGATGTAGCCCAGTGGGGTAGTGGTTTCATATTATATGTAGAACAGGGAGCAGGATGTAGCCCAGTGGTTTCATATTATATGTAGAACAGGGAGCAGGATGTAGCCCAGTGGTTTCATATTATATGTAGAACAGGGGTTAGTGGTTTCATATTATATGTAGAACAGGGAGCAGGATGTAGCCCAGTAGGGTAGTGGTTTCATATTATATGTAGAACAGGGAGCAGGATGTAGCCCAGTGGTTTCATATTATACGTAGAACAGGGAGCAGGATGTAGCCCAGTGGTTTCATATTATACGTAGAACAGGGAGCAGGATGTAGCCCAGTGGTTTCATATTATACTTAGAACAGGGAGCAGGATGTAGCCCAGTGGTTTCATATTATACGTAGAACAGGGAGCAGGATGTAGCCCAGTGGTTTCATATTATATGTAGAACGGAGCAGAATGTAGCCCAGTGGTTTCATATTATACGTAGAACAGGGAGCAGGATGTAGCCCAGTGGGGTAGTGATTTCATATTATATGTAGAACAGGGGGTAGTGGTTTCATATTATATGTAGAACAGGGGGTAGTGGTTTCATATTATATGTAGAACAGGGGTTAGTGGTTTCATATTATATGTAGAACAGGGAGCAGGATGTAGCCCAGTGGGGTAGTGGTTTCATATTATATGTAGAACAGGGGGTAGTGGTTTCATATTATATGTAGAACAGGGAGCAGGATGTAGCCCAGTGGTTTTATATTATATGTAGAACAGGGAGCAGGATGTAGCCCAGTGGTTTCATATATGTAGAACAGGGAGCAGGATGTAGCCCAGTGGGGTAGTGGTTTCATATTATACGTAGAACAGGGAGCAGGATGTAGCCCAGTGGGGTAGTGGTTTCATATTATATGTAGAACAGGGGGTAGTGGTTTCATATTATATGTAGAACAGGGAGCAGGATGTAGCCCAGTGGGGTAGTGGTTTCATATTATATGTAGAACAGGGGGTAGTGGTTTCATATTATATGTAGAACAGGGAGCAGGATGTAGCCCAGTGGGGTAGTTTTCATATTATACGTAGAACAGGGGTATATGTAGAACAGGGAGCAGGATGTAGCCCAGTGGTTTCATATTATATGTAGAACAGGGAGCAGGATGTAGCCCAGTGGGGTAGTGGTTTCATATTATACGTAGAACAGGGAGCAGGATGTAGCCCAGTGGGGTAGTGGTTTCATATTATATGTAGAACAGGGAGCAGGATGTAGCCCAGTGGGGTAGTGGTTTCATATTATATGTAGAACAGGGGGTAGTGGTTTCATATTATATGTCGAACAGGGAGCAGGATGTAGCCCAGTGGGGTAGTGGTTTCATATTATACGTAGAACAGGGAGCAGGATGTAGCCCAGTGGGGTAGTGGTTTCATATTATATGTAGAACAGGGGGCAGTAGAGACAGGGGGTAGTGGTTTCATATTATACGTAGAACAGGGGTTAGTGGTTTCATATTATATGTAGAACAGGGGTTAGTGCTTTCATATTATATGTAGAACAGGGGTTAGTGGTTTCATATTATATGTAGAACAGGGAGCAGGATGTAGCCCAGTGGGGTAGTGGTTTCATATTATATGTAGAACAGGGAGCAGGATGTAGCCCAGTGGGGTAGTGGTTTCATATTATATGTAGAACAGGGGGTAGTGGTTTCATATTATATGTAGAACAGGGGTTAGTGGTTTCATATTATATGTAGAACAGGGGTTAGTGGTTTCATATTATATGTAGAACAGGGGGTAGTGGTTTCATATTATATGTAGAACAGGGAGCAGGATGTAGCCCAGTGGGGTAGTGGTTTCATATTATATGTAGAACAGGGGGTAGTGGTTTCATATTATATGTAGAACAGGGGTTAGTGGTTTCATATTATATGTAGAACAGGGAGCAGGATGTAGCCCAGTGGTTTCATATTATATGTAGAACAGGGAGCAGGATGTAGCCCAGTGGTTTCATATTATATGTAGAACAGGGAGCAGGATGTAGCCCAGTGGTTTCATATTATACGTAGAACAGGGAGCAGGATGTAGCCCAGTGGTTTCATATTATACTTAGAACAGGGAGCAGGATGTAGCCCAGTGGTTTCATATTATACGTAGAACAGGGAGCAGGATGTAGCCCAGTGGTTTCATATTATATGTAGAACGGAGCAGAATGTAGCCCAGTGGTTTCATATTATACGTAGAACAGGGAGCAGGATGTAGCCCAGTGGGGTAGTGATTTCATATTATATGTAGAACAGGGGGTAGTGGTTTCATATTATATGTAGAACAGGGGGTAGTGGTTTCATATTATATGTAGAACAGGGGTTAGTGGTTTCATATTATATGTAGAACAGGGAGCAGGATGTAGCCCAGTGGGGTAGTGGTTTCATATTATATGTAGAACAGGGGGTAGTGGTTTCATATTATATGTAGAACAGGGAGCAGGATGTAGCCCAGTGGTTTTATATTATATGTAGAACAGGGAGCAGGATGTAGCCCAGTGGTTTCATATATGTAGAACAGGGAGCAGGATGTAGCCCAGTGGGGTAGTGGTTTCATATTATACGTAGAACAGGGAGCAGGATGTAGCCCAGTGGGGTAGTGGTTTCATATTATAGAACAGGGGGTAGTGGTTTCATATTATATGTAGAACAGGGAGCAGGATGTAGCCCAGTGGGGTAGTGGTTTCATATTATATGTAGAACAGGGGTAGTAGTGGTTTCATATTATATGTAGAACAGGGAGCAGGATTAGTGGTTTCATATTATATGTAGAACAGGGAGCAGGATGTAGCCCAGTGGGGTAGTGGTTTCATATTATACGTAGAACAGGGAGCAGGATGTAGCCCAGTGGGGTAGTGGTTTCAGTGGGGTAGTGGTTTCATATTATATGTGGAACAGGGAGCAGGATGTAGCCCAGTGGGGTAGTGGTTTCATATTATATGTAGAACAGGGGTTAGTGGTTTCATATTATATGTAGAACAGGGAGCAGGATGTAGCCCAGTGGGGTAGTGGTTTCATATTATATGTAGAACAGGGGGTAGTGGTTTCATATTATATGTAGAACAAGGAGCAGGATGTAGCCCAGTGGAGTAGTGGTTTCATATTATATGTAGAACAGGGAGCAGGATGTAGCCCAGTGGTTTCATATTATACGTAGAACAGGGAGCAGGATGTAGCCCAGTGGTTTCATATTATATGTAGAACAGGGAGCAGGATGTAGCCCAGTGGGGTAGTGGTTTCATATTATATGTAGAACAGGGGGTAGTGGTTTCATATATGTAGAACAGGGGGTAGTGGTTTCATATTATATGTAGAACAGGGAGCAGGATGTAGCCCAGTGGGGTAGTGGTTTCATATTATATGTAGAACAGGGGTTAGTGGTTTCATATTATACGTAGAACAGGGGTTAGTGGTTTCATATTATACGTAGAACAGGGGTTAGTGGTTTCATATTATATGTAGAACAGGGGTTAGTGCTTTCATATTATATGTAGAACAGGGGTTAGTGGTTTCATATTATATGTAGAACAGGGAGCAGGATGTAGCCCAGTGGGGTAGTGGTTTCATATTATATGTAGAACAGGGAGCAGGATGTAGCCCAGTGGGGTAGTGGTTTCATATTATATGTAGAACGGGGTAGTGGTTTCATATTATATGTAGAACAGGGGTTAGTGGTTTCATATTATATGTAGAACAGGGGTTAGTGGTTTCATATTATATGTAGAACAGGGAGCAGGATGTAGCCCAGTGGGGTAGTGGTTTCATATTATATGTAGAACAGGGAGCAGGATGTAGCCCAGTGGGGTAGTGGTTTCATATTATATGTAGAACAGGGGGTAGTGGTTTCATATATGTAGAACAGGGGTTAGTGGTTTCATATTATATGTAGAACAGGGGTTAGTGGTTTCATATTATATGTAGAACAGGGAGCAGGATGTAGCCCAGTGGGGTAGTGGTTTCATATTATATGTAGAACAGGGGTTAGTGGTTTTATATTATATGTAGAACAGGGAGCAGGATGTAGCCCAGTGGGGTAGTGGTTTCATATTATATGTAGAACAGGGGTTAGTGGTTTCATATTATATGTAGAACAGGGGTTAGTGGTTTCATATTATATGTAGAACAGGGGTTAGTGGTTTCATATTATATGTAGAACAGGGAGCAGGATGTAGCCCAGTGGGGTAGTGGTTTCATATTATATGTAGAACAGGGAGCAGGATGTAGCCCAGTGGAGTAGTGGTTTCATATTATATGTAGAACAGGGGTTAGTGGTTTCATATTATACGTAGAACAAGGAGCAGGATGTAGCCCAGTGGGGTAGTGGTTTCATATTATATGTAGAACAGGGAGCAGGATGTAGCCCAGTTGGGTAGTGGTTTCATATTATATGTGGAACAGGGAGCAGGATGTAGCCCAGTGGGGTAGTGGTTTCATATTATATGTAGAACAGGGAGCAGGATGTAGCCCAGTGGGGTAGTGGTTTCATATTATATGTAGAACAGGGGGTAGTGGTTTCATATTATATGTAGAACAAGGAGCAGGATGTAGCCCAGTGAAGTAGTGGTTTCATATTATATGTAGAACAGGGAGCAGGATGTAGCCCAGTGGTTTCATATTATACGTAGAACAGGGAGCAGGATGTAGCCCAGTGGTTTCATATTATATGTAGAACAGGGAGCAGGATGTAGCCCAGTGGAGTAGTGGTTTCATATTATATGTAGAACAGGGGTTAGTGGTTTCATATTATATGTAGAACAGGGAGCAGGATGTAGCCCAGTGGGGTAGTGGTTTCATATTATATGTAGAACAGGGAGCAGGATGTAGCCCAGTGGGGTAGTGGTTTCATATTATATGTAACAGGGAGCAGGATGTAGCCCAGTGGGGTAGTGGTTTCATATTATATGTAGAACAAGGAGCAGGATGTAGCCCAGTGGAGTAGTGGTTTCATATTATATGTAGAACAGGGAGCAGGATGTAGCCCAGTGGTTTCATATTATACGTAGAACAGGGAGCAGGATGTAGCCCAGTGGTTTCATATTATATGTAGAACAGGGAGCAGGATGTAGCCCAGTGGGGTAGTGGTTTCATATTATATGTAGAACAGGGGGCAGGATGTAGCCCAGTGGTTTCATATATATGTAGAACAAGGAGCAGGATGTAGCCCAGTGGAGTAGTGGTTTCATATTATATGTAGAACAGGGAGCAGGATGTAGCCCAGTGGTTTCATATTATACGTAGAACAGGGAGCAGGATGTAGCCCAGTGGTTTCATATTATATGTAGAACAGGGAGCAGGATGTAGCCCAGTGGGGTAGTGGTTTCATATTATATGTAGAACAGGGGGTAGTGGTTTCATATTATATGTAGAACAAGGAGCAGGATGTAGCCCAGTGGAGTAGTGGTTTCATATTATATGTAGAACAGGGAGCAGGATGTAGCCCAGTGGTTTCATATTATACGTAGAACAGGGAGCAGGATGTAGCCCAGTGGTTTCATATTATATGTAGAACAGGGAGCAGGATGTAGCCCAGTGGGGTAGTGGTTTCATATTATATGTAGAACAGGGGGTAGTGGTTTCATATATGTGGTTTCATATATGTAGAACAGGGGGTAGTGGTTTCATATTATATGTAGAACAGGGAGCAGGATGTAGCCCAGTGGGGTAGTGGTTTCATATTATATGTAGAACAGGGGGTAGTGGGTTTATATTATATGTAGAACAGGGGGTAGTGGTTTCATATTATATGTAGAACAGGGGGTAGTGGTTTTATATTATATGTAGAACGGGGTAGTGGTTTTATATTATATGTAGAACGGGGTAGTGGTTTCATATTATATGTAGAACAGGGGGCAGGATGTAGCCAAGTGGTAAACTGCTCACCTGATGCACAGTTGGTCTAAGATCAGTTCCAATCAGTGGTTGATTCGACTAAATATTTCTTGTTCCAGCCAGTTCCCTACAACTGGTGTATGTACTATGCTGTGTGTGGGATGCGGCATATAAAAGATCCCTTGGGGAAATGTAGCAGGTTTGCTGTGAAAACTATGTGTCCAAATTATCAAACTTTTGACATCCATTAACCCCTGATTAACGTGTTCTATAGTGGTATCATTAAATGAAACATTTAGCACTGAACTACATCTGACCACTGTTTGCATGTCAGACAATGGATAATTCTGACATACTGTCTTCAGTAGAAACACGCCACATGGTTTTTTTTTTCATTTGCAGCAAATGATTGTTTATTTGCATTTTACCATGCACAGGACTACACATACCATAACCTTGGAAATGCCAGTTGTGTGGCAGTGGCTAGATTTTGCACGAAGCCATAAAACAACATCAATACTGACTTAGAACTAATGACTCTCTGTGTCTTATATGCTAATGATTTCTTGAACAACAGCAGACTAAGTTAACATCCAGCTAGAATCTATATTGAAGTGAATGATAAGACTTCAAATTGGACTAACTGCTGGGGTATAGATTGAGAGGACTTGTGATTGATGATATGTTCATGAAAGACACATACATGTACATGAATGAACAAGTTCATTATGGGGCATTACGTTTTTTTTTAGTTTTTAGTATTTAGTTTTGACCATTGTACAATCCCTGCAATTAAAAAAATGTCCATGGCAAAACAAATATGCTGTTGAAAAACAAAATTGAATATATTTCAAGGCAAAAGAGTGTCGTGGAGAAGTAAAAACTCCACGGCATTGCCGATTGCCGTGGGCAACTGCAGGGGTTGTTGTTTTTGTCTTGTGCAAATATGTGATTACAAACAAGAATTTGTATTTGAAAAAAAAAATCAAATTGAATATTTGTGGTTTGGGAATATCTTCTTTATAGACATTTTTTTTTGGTATTGACTACTGGTGTGTGTGTGTGTGTATATATATATATATATATATATATATATGCCCTGTATTAAGTAATTGATGTCTGAGATGGCCACGGAACTACCAAAGCTGGAATGAAACTGGTCACCTATCATAGATAATTATCTATCAGAGAAGTAGTGGTAAATCTTACTAAAGGTGAAATGCTCACGACTAGATTGGTTCTTGGAACACTTGGATATGACAGTGCCATTATCAATTATCTGTCACTGAAACATGCTGCCTGTTTCCATTTGTTCAGTCCCTGAGCAGGGTAAAATGGATATGGTGCCACACCCACATTTGTTTGCAGATTTTTTTTTTTTTATGTTGACCTTTTGACAAAATTAATTACTTATCATTACTGTATGATTTTCTTAACCCTAACCCATTTTCTGCCCCCCCCCCCCCCCCATACCCCCTGTCGACTGCAGTGGCATTTAGCACACCCACTGTAAATATTCAATTCCATAGCGCCATACCCAAGAATGTCTTTCTGGCAAAAACACTGCTGAGTAATCACAAAACAGAATCTGTCTAACATTATGCAGTTTTGTATACTGCATGTATGTTTGCGAAAGTATATTCAACTCCAGCAACTTAAGAAAATGTCCATAGCAAAAAAAAAAATGCCACGGAAAACAATCCAATATAGTCCACAGCAAAAAAAAGTGTCGTAGAGAATAAAAAAACTTCACACGACAATCCCCACAGCATTACCAATTACCATGGGTAATTACAGGGGTTGACATTTAATGGTATACAACTATTTTTATCTGTATAAATTTAAACAAAGTTGGAAGCACATTTTGAATTGACAGATATGAATTCTAAGCTATGGATAGTGTAAGTCGTCTCCCCTAAGGTTTATAAAATGGCATAAGATAAATAAAGGGCAGTGGGTAAAAGTCAATGTGTTACGGGCTAATAGATGTTGGGTTTTTGTACTGGCTCCCACCCACTTGAGACTTGTAGTATGAGAATTATCACTTATGACTTTTAGGTGAGAATTGTGTTCTGAAAGATATACATACCCAGGTGTGTATATTATTAAGATTATCGCCTAGCTTGTTACTGACAATGATGCTTTGTTCAGTTAGTAATCCACTGGGTTTTTATTGGTTTTCATTCCAAACAGTGTTATACAGCTGGTGATAATCATAATATACATGTATGTATGTAGTATATATGCAGCACCATCTGTGGAAAAACACATATGAGAGACCTTTTGCTTCTGATTCAAAAGAATAATCTAGCAGGTGGTGGTTGTTTTTTCACACTATATGTATTTACATGTAAGTGTTACAAAGACCATGTTTGACACCCAGTCTGAGGTCACTCTTCTGAAATGGTGCTATGCAAGCAT
Source organism: Gigantopelta aegis (assembly GCF_016097555.1). Taxonomy (NCBI): domain Eukaryota; kingdom Metazoa; phylum Mollusca; class Gastropoda; order Neomphalida; family Peltospiridae; genus Gigantopelta; species Gigantopelta aegis. The sequence goes on from NC_054701.1 coordinate 86,869,120, forward strand.
TTACATAATGTTTAGGATACATTTACTGAAACATTTATTGGAAGGTGATCATTTGCTGCTCTCCTAAAACTGTTCAGGTGGAGAGGAGTCCAAATGATCACTGTTCTGTTTAATGACACCACTCAGACACATTGATTTACTCATCATCGGTTATTGGATGTCAAACATTTGGTAATTTCTGAGATGTAGTCTTAGAGAAAGCTTGCTACATCATTTCTTCAGTAGCAAGGGATCTTTTATATCTACTTTACAACAGACAAGGGTGGGACGTAGCCCTGTGGTAAAGCGTTCACTTGATGCTTGGTTGGTCTAGGATCGATCCCCGTCGGTGGACCTATTGAGTTATTTCTTGTTACAGCCAATGCTCCACAACTGGTGTAACAAAGGCCATGGTATATACTATTCTGTGGGATGCTGCATATACATATACATATACACACACACACACACACATATATATATATATATATATATATATATATATATATATATATACATATACACATGTTTATATAAGATCCCTTGTTGCTATTTGGAAAGAGTAGCACATTGCGTTTCATCTCTCATTATCTATGTGGTCCTAAAATTAACCATATATCTTAACATATAACCATAACTAAAATAGGTTGTTAAATAAAATATTTCTTCCTTCCTGGGAACAATAGTTTGTCTGGCAGTAACGGCGCAGTTGAAGAAGATTTAGAAACGCCAGCAGGTTTCACCGTTGGCAGCAGACTGCAAGGGATATTAATAACAATGGGTACTCTTATGAAGTTTGAAAACACCCTCAGACATTCCGCCTGTGGGTCGTTCATGTTGAGATTGGCCTTTATTTCCTGATGTGGATTTGTTGATATTTCTGCTTGATCTGTCTGTGCAATGCTCTGATGGTGTTGTGTTCTCCAGCAATCACATCATGTGGTCAAAGACAGGAGAAACAGACATATTGATCTAGGCAGATAACTCATTCTCACTTCATTAAATTTGTGCCTCCAGTTTGATTTCATCTCTTGGTGTCAGTTTGAGCATTTATGGATCACCGAAGACGTTGGGATCCTCGGAACTTGGATAATTGAGGCCAGTTTGCATGCCGGGGGATCAGATCCCAGATGGATGTTACTCTTTTGTGTCCATGGACGCCTCCTCAAAGTTCATTTGAGCCATGTCTCTTTTACTGCTAACTACAGTCTTGATTTATGCACATAAATCACAGTCCTTAATAACCCATCAGGATCTGTGATTGCCATTACCTGGAGTACATTTAAAACCCATACCATGCAGGGTCCGCTGGTAGCAGTCACAGAGTGATACACGTATAGACACAATGGTCTTTTGGAGTATAGAATTTGTATATAGGCATTGTACATGCATCAAATTCATGTATGTTTAGTATAATATTCATCTTTGCTTGTTTTATTAGTATGAAAATTATCTGTAGTTTTGGCAAAGACAAAATAAGAATTATCTTCAATAAGCTTTACGAAGCAGCATTTAAAAGAAAGAAAGAAAGAAATATTTTATTTAACGACACACTCAACACATTTTATTTACGGTTATATGGCGTCGGACATATGGTTACGGACCACACAGATTTTGAAAGGAAACCCGGTGTCGCCACTACATGGGCTACTCTTTCCGATTAGCAGCAAGGGATCTTTTATTTGGGCTTCCCACAGGCAGGATAGCACAAACCATGGCCTTTGTTGAACCAGTTATGGATCTGGTCAGTGCAAGTGGTTTATACCTACCCATTGAGCCTTGCGGAGCACTCACTCAGGGTTTGGAGTCGATATCTGGATTAAAAATCCCATGCCTCGACTGGGAGTTTTGGCTAAGTGTCTAATTCATTCATTTCAACATATTTTCATGCTTGTATCCAATTAAGGTCCTGGACACACACTCAGCTGTCTGGGCTGTCTGTCCAGGACAGCAGGTAGTGGTTAGTGAATAAAGTAAAGTTTATTTTATTTAACGACACCACTAGAGCACATTGATTTTTTTATCTTATCATCGGCTATTGGACGTCAAACATATGGTCATTCTGACACTTTTTTTAGAGGAAACCCACTGTTCCCACAGGCTACTCGTTTACGACAGGCAGCAAGGGATCTTTTATTTGGGCTTCCCACAGGCAGGATAGCACAAACCATGGCCTTTGTTGAACCAGTTATGGATCACTGGTCGGTGCAAGTGGTTTACACCTACCCATTGAGCCTTGCTCAGGGTTTGGAGTCGATATCTGGATTAAAAATCCCATGCCTTGACTGGGATCTGAACCCAGTACCTACCAGCCAGCAGTGAGAGACATGCCAGTGTAATGGCCTTACACCTACCCATTGAGTTGTCAAAACTCGCTGTGGGTGGGTTAACCACGATACCACTGAGGCTACAGTGACTTCATACTCACTAACAACTAATCACTAACACCTATCCAAGACAATATGTTTATCTATGCATAAACAGCAGAAGGGTGTGCCCAGGACAGCATGCTTGAATCCTTATGGATACAGAAATGAAGGTCAGGTGAAAATAAAATTAATAATGTACTTTAATCTGAGTTGCTTATTTATAAACAAAAAATTATATATGGTAATTAAATATTTCCATCAACCATTTTTTTTGGCAGTAATTAAATGTTTGTTTTATTAGCTTCTATCCATGGCTTTCCTTGCCTTCCTTAGGGGATGTGTGTGTAAGTGAATCAAAGCTTCGTTGTTAGCCAGTCTCGCACCCAGCTAGCATCAATGACTAGCAAATATTTGTACTACACTTGGATCATGTGGCTTGTTAGTGCCATAATGAGACACTGGATGTTCGCGCATTGAAAATGCTTCGGCCAATTGTGTGTCGCTAATCATTCGCTTATTAAATGTCTGCTGGAATGTTAAATTTCAAAGAACTTCATTTGAAAACTAGTTCTCTGTAAATATTGTTTGTGGATGAAAGTTCCACACGGCTGAAATGAAGTTAAAATTTTTAATGAATCTACGTGGGGTTTTAAATTAAGAATGTTGTTGGGAGTTGGAATTGTGTTTTCTCTGTCAACAGTTCCACATTTAGATGCGTTTGATTCACTGTCATTAGCCAAATGTCGATCAGGTTGGAGTTTTTTGGTTATGTGTACATTCTAATATTTATTTTTTGTCCTATTATAGGTGAAGACATTTATAATAAAAATTGGAATAAAAAATCTCATGATAGACAGTATTTTCTTATGAATCCCAGATTGGGTAATTTCATTTTGCAACTATATTGCATTATCAATTTAATATTTTAAATCACAAATCTTGTATTCTATTTTCTATCAGTCTCTGATTTTTTTTCTCAAATCTGATAGGGGTTTTCTTGGGGGGTTTTTCTCACAGTCACTGATATTTTTTCTCACAAATCTGGTACTCTATTTTCTATCACAGTCACTGATATTTTTTCTCAAATCTGGTGCTTTATTTTCTATTAAAGTCAGTGATATTTTTTCTCACAAATCTAGTGCTTTATTTTCTATTAAAGTCAGCGATATTTTTTCTCACAAATCTAGTGCTTTATTTTCTATTAAAGTCAGTGATATCTTTTCTCACAAATCTAGTGCTTTATTTTCTATTAAAGTCAGTGATATTTTTTTCTCACAAATCTAGTGCTTTATTTTCTATTAAAGTCAGTGATATTTTTTCTCAAATCTTGTTCTTTATTTTCTATTACAGTCACTGATATTTATTCTCAAATCGTGTTCTTTATTTTCTATTACAGTCACTGATATTTTTTCTCACAAATGTGGTGCTTTATTTTCTATCGGTCACTGATATTATTTTTTCCCAATCTAGTACGATACTTTGTTTTCTGTCACAGTCACTAATATTTGTTCTCACAAACCTGGTGCTTTATTTTCCATCACAGTCACTGATATTTTTTTCTCACAAATCTAGTGCTTTATTTTCTATCACAGTCACTGATATTTTTTCTTAAATCTGGTGCTTTATTTTCCATGATATTTTTTCTCTCACAAATCTAGTGCTTTATTTTCTATCACAGTCACTGATATTTTTTCTTAAATCTAGTGCTTTATTTTCCATGATATTTTTTCTCTCACAAATCTAGTGCTTTATTTTCTATCACAATCACTGATATTTTTTCTCTCGAATCTGGTGCTTTCTTTTGTTACTTTAACAGTAAAGATTCTGATGCTTTTTTAGAGCCTGTAATAGTTACATAGAAAGTATTGATCTGAAATCAAAGGTGTGTAGGATGTTCATCTCATGTACAGTGGCAAATGGACATGTTGTAGAATTGTTTCTAGGTTACTAATCATACTAGCAGTATGGTATAGCTTACTCGGTAGATAAACATTAAAAAAAAAAAATCAACATAGGTCGACCCCAAAAATAATTTCAATTATCAGCTTTCATGCCTGAACACCGTGTCAAGTTGCTCTTATACAAGTGGTCCTATATCACTTGTACAGTTGTTGTCAGGTAGTACTACATATAACAAGTCACTTCAGACCAATGGGTTATTCAAATACTACAAAGATCAGTCTAAGTGTAATCATCAAATAAAGATTTCAAAAAATGTATCAGATTTTTGTAAAAACAAATTATGAGTAACTATTACCTAAACCAGACTATATTAATTAAGCTGCTACAACAAGTACCAACACGACAAATGGTGATGTGGTGCCTGAACTGCCATACTAAGGCATTAACTGTTTGTACCCTACTGAGGTTATCGACTTAGATTGTTTAGTCATTCATTTTATTGAAATGCCATTCTTAAGATTGCTTTTATCTTTTATTAAGTTCAGGCTACATGCATATTGACTCATTGTCTCTACCAATCCAGGCAGCAAACATACATGTATAAGAAATGTGGCTCCTGTCAGTTCAGATACACACATTTAAGTTCAGGCTACATGCATATTGACTCATTGTCTCTACCAATCCAGGCAGCAAACATACATGTATAAGAAATGTGGCTCCTGTCAGTTCAGATACACACATTTAGATATATCTATTGAACTCTGTTTTGTACAGATTAAGATTGGCTAAACCAGTGCTGGGAGATGCAGGCTCCTGCAGACAGATGTCTGGGCTCCATATTCAAAAAAATTCTTAAGTCGAAATGTGATACTTAACAACTTACTTAAATTATGTAGATTAGCATCATACATTGACATACGTATGTTTATAAGTTTATAGCCAAGCACATATGACAGTGATTCGTGGGAGCAGTGACAACTGTGTCAAAACATCCATTTAACTCTGCATTGTGCAGAGATATGATTTTGATTATAATAACTGTTTTTTGTCCTGCAGATTTCAGAAATGTACAGAATTTTTTATTAGCAACCATCTTTTTTGCAGAAAGTTGTAGTTTTTTTAATTGTACCCTATACTTTTTTCAACCTCTAGTGGATACTGTATACAGTGTACATAACAACTCCACACTAAATAACAATATTTTAATAACTCAGAAAGGGTAATTAATGCACAAATGAACAAGTTGTCAGATATTAATATGAATCAAAGCTGCAGATGCTTCTAATTGGCAAATATTTACTGGTGTAATTTGTTACAATGGCTGTCATTGGCTGGATTATTAAATGTATTCTCAAAATTGTTCAGGTGGTTTTTTTCTTTTCGTTTTCTTTTTTTCCATTTGTCATTCCATTGAAGATAATCAGTTTGGCTCATTTGATGAAGTCTGAACAACTTGGTAATAGCTGCCATTAAGCCTGCAGCTATGCTCAAAGACTCAGCCCACTGTTCTGGTTTAACACTCCATTTACATGTAAATTAAATTCCCTGCAAATCCATTGGCTCCAGGCAGCAAACTTTGAAATCTGGGCAGATTTCATTATCGTGTCCAATCAGGTAGCTGGCTTATGTTCTTAGTAGTCTGTTTTGAGTCACGATGATAATGTGGATTTGTTGCATCATCAGCAAGAACTCGTAAGATAGTGATTACCCTTTGTTTTTGAGCTTTGTTCTTCATGTTTACTGTCCTGATCATTGTGCATCAACAAGAATATGGTGATAGTTAGCCTTTATGTGTTTATGCCGGGTTTTTTTTTTTCCCCCATCTTATTTACTACTCTGGTTATTGCACCAGCTAACTCATGTGTATAATAGTATTCATACCAATGTAATAAACATCTGTTGCGGTTTGTTTGCGATGAGCACTTAATTGATATCTCAAAGTATTTTTACGTGTAGTGTGCAAGACTTGTCCAGATCTTAGGTTCATACAACTTGTTTGATCTCTCATCTTTCTCAACATGGAAATTTCACACCTTCCTTCAAGCTAGAGATAAAGCTACGTTTACCTGTGCTGATTTTAAAAAAACCTCCAAAAAACCCAAACCTTTTTTTTCTCTTTTGTGAAGAAGGATGTGTTTGTGTGGGTTTTTTTTGTAGAATAATTGATCTCAATTTTGAACCAAAACGTTCCCATTTCATGACTTGTTTGACATCCAACAGCCGATGATTAATAAATCAATGTGCTCCAGTGGTGTTGTTAACAAAACAAACTTTTAACTGTTTTTGTTGTTGTTGTTGTTTTATTAATAGTATAGGAATAAATGCACCTTATGTCATGTTTTAGAAATTAAAATTAACGTTCAGAAGTTTATGTAAAATAGCACTAAATTACAAATGACTACTGGTATATATATTTAATTAATATTATAAGTGAAAACCAATACTGTTTACTTGTTAAATATTTAAATGTTAAAACCTAGATGATATCCATATGAGCATGAATTTTTAAAATGTACATAGTGAAACATGTTAAACTTGAAGTACTGACTTGAAAGTCACACTGACATAGCAAGCCCTGTATGCAGGCAGCAGACAGTAAATGAACATCCCATGAGATGGACAAGTCCAGTATTAACAGTCCGATCACACTGGTTAATGTCAGAAACTCACATTTAGCTATGCCATAAATTCTTGTTTCATACATGGACATGTTATGGTTTAACGCTAGATGAAATTCGGCTTTTACTGTTACAGTTTAATGATAGCTGGTTCAAAGCTTCAAAGGGTTGTTAAAATAGTCATGAAATGACTGACATTACTAATGATACAAGATTATTTTTTTTAATTAAAAAAAAAGAAGAGTGAGTGAGTGAGTGAGTGAGTGAGTGAGTGAGTGAGTAGGTGGGTGGGTATGTGGGTGAATGAATGAATGAATGAATAACCTATGCTGTCCTCATCTGATAATGAAAAAGCAGATTTTTACGGTTTTGCTTTAAACCTCATTTTTTAAATACATCCAGTGCCTTGACTGGTATATTAAATGCTATATGGTGATAGGCATATGATATGTTAGCCTGTGCATTTAATAATTCCTTGCTGCAAATTGATATTAGTAACCTACGTGTTATCAGTGGGTTTCCAAATAGCTACACATGTTGGTTAAAATGTGTTGGGGCATTCAGGGAACATTTCGCTTTGCATGTTTTAGGGATGAAGCAAACACAACTCTAAAACATTAAACAGTAGTTACTGATTCTTTTCAAACTGATTAGCACTATCACTGATCAAAAAGCAATATTTTCCATGGTATTGGTATTGTTTTAAAACGGGGTGGGACGCATATCCCAGTGGTAAAACTAGAATTGATCCCTGTTGGTGGGCCCATTGCACTATTTCTCATTCCAACCAGTGCACCACAATTGACATATCAAAGGCTATGGTATGTGCTATCCTGTATGTAGGATGATGCATATAAAAGATCCCTTGCTATTAGGTTGTAGCACCGGCCTATGTGGTGTTGTGATTAAGCCATCTGACATAAGGCTGGTAGGTACAGGGTTAGCAGCCCAGTACCGGTTCCCATCCAAAACAAGTTTTAATGACTCAATGGGTAGGTGTAAGACCACTACACCCTCTTCTCTCTCACTAACCACAGAGCCCAGATAGCTGAGGTGTGTGCCCAGGACATCATGCTTGAACCTTAATTGGATATAAACACAAAAATAAATTGAAGAAAGAAAGAAAGGTTGTAGCAGGTTTTCTCCCTATAAGACTATACATCAGAATTACCAAATGTTTGACACCCAGTAACTGATGATTAATAAATCAGTGTGCTCTAGTGGTGTCATTAAACAAAACCAACTTTAACTTTGATAAAAATTCTAAAAGCAACATTTTCCATGATATTGTTGGGGTTTTTTTTTTAAAAAGACAAAAAGGAAAATAAAAAAAGCTTCCTTTTCTTTCCATTTTCACAAACGTTTGTCTGACAACCCTAGCCAGTGTTTCTTTTCATGCTGGTATGCTGCTAAGCTTTCATTCAGTTCTCCACAACACACCAACATACATATACCTGTAGTTTTTTTGTGGGGTTTGTTTTTCCGAGTATATTTAAAGGAAGACCATTCTGTTTTGTTTTAAGTCATTTCAGATCTGGTATTACAGCTAGCCTCTGCATTGGACATCTGGGAACTATTTGTTTCTCGTTTTAGTTGACCTTTCCTATTGTTTGATTGGCTGTCAATGTTCTTTTGGTGACCAATTTGTTAGCAAGCTCGATCTTGACACCTAATATGCCAATGGGGAGTAATTTTCAAAGACATCCTATGGTCCTGATGTACAAAATCTACACGTATATTGTACTTTGTATTGCTGTGAGATTTTCAAGCACTGGAGCCCCACAAATAAATGTTTTATTAATTTTAAATGAATGTTTGAATTTGATTCATTTTTTTTTTCATTCAGTAGGGAGGAACATTCATTATTGAAGAAAGACCATATCATAAACCATTAATGAGCACATTACATGGTCTTACCATGTTTGATTATCAGTATAAATACATGTATGAACACATTACATGGTCTTACCATATTTGGTTATCAGTATAAATACATGTATGAACACATCACATGGTCTTACCATGTTTGATTATCAGTATAAATACACATATTAACACATTACATTCTTACCATGTTTGATTATCAGTATAAATACATGTATGAACACATCACATGGTCTTACCATGTTTGATTATCAGTATAAATACATATATTAACACATTACATTCTTACCATGTTTGATTATCAGTATAAATACATGTATGAACACATCACATGGTCTTACCATGTTTGGTTATCAGTATAAATACATGTATGAACATATCACATGGTCTTAACATGTTTGGTTATCAGTATAAATACATGTATGAACACATCACATTGTCTTACCATGTTTGATTATCAGTATAAATACATGTATGAACACATCACATGGTCTTACCATGTTTGATTATCAGTATAAATACATGTATGAACACAGTACATTCTTACCATGTTTTATTATCAGTATAAATACATGTATGAACACATCACATGGTCTTACCATGTTTGATTATCAGTATAAATACATATATTAGCACATTACATGGTCTTACCATGTTTGATTATCAGTATAAATACATATATTAGCACATTACATTCTTACCATGTTTGATTATCAGTATAAATACATGTATGAACACATCACATGGTCTTACCTTGTTTGGTTATCAGTATAAATACATGTATGAACATAACCCATGGTCTTACCATGTTTGATTATCAGTATAAATACATATATTAACACATTACATTCTTACCATGTTTGATTATCAGTATAAATACATGTATGAACACATCACATGGTCTTACCATGTTTGATTATCAGTATATATAAATATATTAACACATTACATTCTTACCATGTTTGATTATCAGTATAAATACATGTATGATCACATTACAGTCTTACCATGTTTGATTATCAGTATAAGTACATGTATGAACACATTACAGTCTCACCATGTTTAATTATCAGTATAAATACATGAATGAACACATTACTTAATATGTTTGATTATCTGTATAAATACACATATGGGCACATTACATGGTTATACCATGAACACATTACTTACCATGTTTGATTATAAGTATAAATACATGTATGGACACATTACATGGTCTTACCATGTTTGATTATCAGTATAAATACATGTATGAACACATTACATGGTCTTACCATGTTTGATTATCAGTATAAATACATGTATGAACACATTACATGGTCTTACCATATTTGATTTTCAGTATAAATACATGTTTGAGCACATTACATGGTCTTATCATATTTGATTATTAGTATAAATACATCTATGAACACATTACATGGTCTTACATTGTTTGATTATCAGTATAAATACATGTATGAACACATTAAATGGTCTTACATTGTTTGATTATCAGTATAAATACATGTATGAACACATTGCATTATCTTACATTGTTTGATTATCAGTATAAATACATGTATGAACACATTAAATGGTCTTACATTGTTTGATTATCAGTATAAATACATGTATGAACACATTGCATTATCTTACATTGTTTGATTATCAGTATAAATACCAGCATGAACACATTGCATTATCTTACATTGTTTGATTATCAGTATAAATGCATGTATGAACACATTGCATGGTCTTACATTGTTTGATTATTGTATAAATACATGTATGAACACATTGCATGGTCTTACCATGTTTGTGTCAGTTTCACTGTTGAATTAGTCTCTTGAAAGGTTGTCAATACCGATGTACAACACTCTGTCATACCACTGCACAGTCTGTCTTTTACCGGCTTTGTCAGACAGGCTGTGAAAATCCATTCCCCATTTGATGAGCATTTTGGAGGATTATTTCTGGTCATCGTTTTTAACGCACCATTCTTTCCAGTATGCTCCTTCTCATTCAAATCATTTCAGATTTTTTTCAGGGTAGTCAAAGTCAATAAGAATAAGGGTTGTAATCCTCATAAATATTTGATCTGCTACTGGTAAAACGTAAGGAAAAGAATCCTGTAACTACACTCCATCTTAATTTAAAATAAGTTGGACTTTAAAACATTAGCAGGTTGGCGAATTTGGTCAGAAAGTCAGTTGCCAAGTTTAAGTCTAGTTAATCAAAGAAAATATAATTAAATTATATAATTTGTATGAATTACCTACACCTACTATGTGGTTTGACGTAAGAAGAACAGTAAAAGTGTTTTGGAAATAACAAAACAACTATTTTTGTATGCAGTTTAGAAAACAATCAGTTCAGAAATAAATAACTTGTAGTAAATTCCATATATGAAAAAGCATTCCCTGTGGGAAGGACTGTAGGTATTGTCTGAATTTGAATGGTTAAATCATTCATACAGGCTTTGATCACATATTGGTAATTCCCAGCCAGTGCACCACGACTGGTATATCAAAGGCTGTGGTATGTGCTATCCTGTCTCTGGGATGGTGCATATAAAAGATCCCTTACTGCTAATCGAAAAGAGTAGCCCATGAAGTGACGACAGCGGGCTTCTTCTCTCATTATCTGTGTGGTCCTTAACCATATGTTTGACGCCATATAACCGTAAATAAAATGTGTTGAGTGCATCGTTAAATAAAACATTCTCTTTCTCCTAGAATTGAAAATGTTCATAATCCATTTACGGTTTAAGTAAAAATAAATCCACGTAACCCATTTCCTTTTTTTAGAGCCCATTACGCCCATGTAAATGATGTCCTGAATTTAATGCATGAATGAAAAATAGGTTTTCACAAAATTAGATTTACAAAATGAACACGCGACGAAATGATAGTTATCACAATGTGTTTAGTTTAGGCCTGATTGGTGGTGGTGTGAGGATTGATCATAATCAAGAAAATTAATTGGTCGGGGTCTAGCAGTGTGATGATCGATTATGAAATCTATAATCGAGTGTCACGATGGATGATAAATGTTCACAGTAATGTTACCTACGTCACTGTCGGCTTTTTTATTCTGGACACCAAATTCAATATTTGTGACTTGTTAGTGTACACGTTTTGAGTTTCTATGTATTGACTAACAGATGTGACCACTGATCGGGTTACTTGTACGTTTCATTCATTGTGGTCATTTCATGTGGCATTTACCAACCATAAAAAGCAAATGCTGAGATACAAAAAAATGGTGGTTTTTTTTGTGTTTTTGTGTGTGTGTTTTATTTTTTTTTAAATAATTTAAAACCCAGATATTGTCACTTATATCAAATGTTGATTTGCAGTAATTTCAAACAGCCGCTAGCAGCTGGTTGATGACTATAATGTAGCCATAATTTAATTATGTACCAAAATAAATATTAAATCAGGGAATCTTTTGTTTTCCAAAATCTTGATGAGCAATATTTCTAGTCAATTGAAAATTGATTAGCAACTACTGTTTCATGTTTTATAATTGTGTAGTTATCTCTGAAACTTGTGTATCGAATCGCGATGTGATACTGAATAAAATGTTCCCTGTAAATGTAATATGATAACTGCATGGGTAACTGGTCTCATTTTTAAGTGTACCTTTCGGGACAAATTATATGCTTATGTATCTATTTTCATATAAATGTTTTTAGTAAATTTAGTGGGTGACCTGTCTGTAATGTTGTGAACTGCTATAGAATGTATCCTGGTAAACACAACATAAGCTAGGATAGATCTAGAATATTTCAGGCAGTGGGAATAAAACCCCCATTAACTTCACTCACAGAGCAGCACTAGATCCCCATGTACCCCATTAACTTCACTCACAGAGCAGCACTAGATCCCCATGTACCCCATTAACTTCACTCACAGAGCAGCACTAGATCCCCATGTACCCCATTAACTTCACTCACAGAGCAGCACTAGATCCCCATGTACCCCATTAACTTCACTCACAGAGCAGCACTAGATCCCCATGTACCCCATTAACTTCACTCACAGAGCAGCACTAGATCCCCATGTACCCCATTAACTTCACTCACAGAGCAGCACTAGATCCCTGTGTACCCCATTAACTTCACTCACAGAGCTTTAGACTGCACCAAATGTTGAGGCAATAAATGTTGCCCAAAATGTTTACTGTATGCCCAAAATAAGAAAGCGTAAATTGAATATAAACATGCTAATCTCAAAACTTTTTATCTCAAAACCATTGAAATCTTAAGCTGTAATTAGATTAAAATAGCTTGAAATGCATTTCTATAAATCTCCAACATCTTTACCCATTGTAAATAACAATACTATATTAACAAAATCTTAAAGTGCCTACAACAGAAAACCCTGTTGTGCCCATATTAGTGAAATCTAAAACACTGACTCATCAGAACTCTAATTCTAAATCTTCCTCAGTTCAGATGTATTGTAACAGATAGTATAAATAGAAGTTGATCAGGTGTACAAACTGATTATATGTTTATGGGTGCAACTAGCTATGAGTGATGTCAAGACATCTAATTGTATTGAATTATTATAGTTAATATTCAGTCCATGTACATGTACACAATCTCTACATATTTTGATGTTGTGTGTTCAATAGTAACTCCGGAATCATCTATATAATCAAATGGAATTACACACAGTACTTCCCGGTAAATTGTTTCCTGTGTCAGACGGTACAGAACCTTTTACTGTTCCAATAAAACAGCAACAAATGTTTCTAGCTCTTAACGAACTTGTCAAGATTAAACAAAGATTGCTAATGGATGTGGTCTTTCTTTCCTCCACACTTTGCTGTGTTCTTCTGTCAGAGCTCATACATAAGGATCCTGCACCACTACTTAGTGCTAGGTGGTGTGACAGTTGTTATATAAAGAGAAAATCTGACACACTGTAGAGATGGGTCATGATTAGCATGGTGGCATCATGAAACTGAAGGTCAGCCAGTAGGAGTTTTTATAAAGGGTATCCTCGTTTACTTGAAAAACCGTCTTACTAAAAGAAAATGGCTGATACGCATGCTCAGTGTTATCACATTAACTTGTTATTGACAGTAATTTTTTTTAACAGTTTTTGTTTTGTTTACATAAATGTTCTAATGGCTAGTAAGAATCTGTAAACATTTTTACCCTTTACCAGACCGTCCTATGCAGTATTGAAGTGAATTACATGATTTTTAACTACCCGGTCAATTAAAGAGACCAGTCTATTAGCAGATATGACTGAGATACATTGTTTGTCTTGTATCAATTACAACTTACAAGTCTTATTTTTAAGTATATTAGGTAAGTTTGAAGAGGTATTCAGTGTGATGGTAGAATGCAGTGCACATTTTTTTCTCAAATATATTTGTTCAAAAAGTGATCCCTAGTCAAATGTGTTGTTATGTCAACTGTCTACAATGCACAGTTTTGTTTTTAAAATCTCCATTTTAAAGAGGATGAATTTAAAGTTATAATTTGAGAACTACTGTAAACCGTATTAATATTGCGACGTGTTTTTTTCGCGAATGTATACCTTAGTGCATGTTCGTGACGTGTAAATTTTGCGAACGACCGTTCACAGCTCAAAAAAAAAAGTGGATAAAGACAGCTCACTGTAATTGCTATAAAGTTACTGTCTGTAAATCAATATTCTGTTATCCTACATCAAGCAATTGTGCCTGGTACAGAGTCTATAGAGGGGTTTAGGCCCTACCCACCTCACCTGTATTAGAATCACAACTCACAGCTTCAGTTGTTAACTGTTAACACCCTTTGGTAGATAAAACAATAAACGATTAGTCACCATCGATTGAAGTTACATAAAACAATTAACGATTAGTCGCCATCAAGGAGAGCTCGTGTATAGGCTGTGCCTGTTGAGTGAATCTTTTTGTGAATTTTATTATCAATAAAATATTTCAAAACAAAACAAATTACTTTAAGCACACTTCAAACTGGAAAATAAGTGCATGCGTATTAATTTCGTGACATAAGGTTGGATGCGAACGACGCGAAATTTATACGCACACATTTTTTTCACGGTTTACAGTAGTTAAATTCTGTCTATTTTTGTCTTACATAATTGGAAAAACAAACAAAAACCCTGCATTTAAGTTACTTTTGTTAATATAAGTACTAGTAGATGTTGCTATTTACTGATAAATGATTGAAGACAGTGTTTCACTGTTGCATACTAGTATCACTGGTTCTTTGCAAAATATACAGGAACCACAGAATATTCACTTGTTCAAGTTAAAGGCTAGCTGTATGTGTTGAGGTTATGCTACAGTTAATAATAAAGCCTAGTTGATTGTGATGAGCTATTGAATGCTGTATGTAGTTGTATATGTTACTGAGGTTATATACATACATATAGAGGTTTCATGATGAGTGTTTTTAATATGGAAAATATCAACCAAGACCGTGTTAATTGGTACAGTGTATTTGTCCAGACTCTTGCCAAGACAAATACCAATTAACTAGACGAGGTTGATACCTTACATATTAAAAGACATGAGTAGTGAATAACATTTCTAAAGTCGCCTTCATTGTAAAATGATGTCATAATGATTGCCACAAATATAGTTTGATGTCACAAGCTTTTCATGTAACTAAATCTTATCACAGTGTTACACTCTGGTGTACAGGTCTTGTTGGATGGTAACAAATGATCCATTACCAGCAAATTTTTTTATAAAAATTGACGGGGTTAATTCATAAAAATTTCAAATGGGTTTATGACATTGATATTATAGATAAGTTATAGGATAAAATGAGCAGGTCTCACTCTGTCCTTTGCCAAATTAGCCAATTGCTTATTTTTACTACTAAAATCTAGTTGTATATGTTGATGTTATATGTAATAAGTTACTACTAAAAACTAGTTGTATAGACGGGTTTATTGGCCAGTGATGTCAAAGTACTGTGTGCGGCCATGTTTTGAATCACGTGATCGGTCTGCCATTAAGGGAGTGAAATTCGCACAATAATAACATGTGAAGGCATTGCATCTGGTTGCATTTTTAGAATTTATTACCTTTTTAGTACATTTCCTGAAAGCAAAACCAATATGTCGGATAATTCCACCTCATTTAAAGATTGTAGATTCATATCAAAGTTGGTGGAAGTGTGTTAATCATTAAAAACTTAAATAATAAAACATGTATATACACATGAATACAAAAGAATAAGTTAACGAATAATTTACACTTGTGCAAGCAAATATATTTCCCTGGACACCTGTATAGGCTAATATATTGAACTTTAAAACAGTATTTTACATGACCCCCCCCCCCCCCCCCCCCCCCCCCACCCCCACAAAACAAAAAGAAAAAAGGTACACCACGTTTTCTACAAACGTACATAACTGAAATATTGTTCTATATTTTAGGATGCATTCAGTAAAGTTTCACTTTATAACCATCAAACTTATTTGCACATGCGTGTTTTTAATTTATTCGCTGTATCGGCATGTATAGATGCTTTATTATTTATGTTTTAAACATTCACAGATTTCCACCGACATTGATATGAATATACAATCTTTAAATGAGGTTGAATTATCCGAGAGACTGGTTTTGCTTTTACAAAAAACATTCCAAAAAAGTCATAAATACTGAAATTGCACCCAGATGCAATGCAGTCACATGTTATTGTTACTGTTGGACAGGCTAGTTGTACATGTATGTATTGAGATTACTAGTATGCAGTTATTGAAGACTAGCATAGCAATAACTTAAGTCTTGTATATGTACATGTATGTATGTGTTCAGGTTTATGCTATACCCCATTTCATTTATATTTTTACAATTGTTTGACACCCAACAGCCAATATATTTTTGTTCTGGGGTGTTGTTAAACATTCATTCATACATGTACGTGCTAAACAACTGCATGTATTGAAGGCTGGTTGTAATAACAACTTGTGTATGTTCAGGTTGTGCTGTACTATTGAAAGCTAGTTACGTATGTGTAAGTAACTAAACATGATATTCTTGTTGTGGGTATAAAACTAATCTTGGCTGTATCATGTTGACTGAAGTCTGTACAAGTGTTTTGCTAGACGAGGATTAGACTGTAGACTGTTGTATAGCTGCATATCTTATCTGTCTGTTGTGTTGTGCCACGATTAATATGGTTGAAATTATAGCTGCATTTCTGATGATTTTGAATTTATGGGTATGGGTAATTTTTGGCATGATTCCAACACAAGATGGTGGGATCTAGCTCAGTTGGTAGAATGCTCGCCTAAAGTGTTTGGGTCGTAGCATCGAACCACCTCAGTGGACCCATTCTTTGATTGTTGTTTGTTTTCCCCCATCCCAACCAGTGCACCACTGCATGGTGATGACATGTCCTGTCCTATCTGTGCAGGCTTTTTGCCAGAGGGTACTCACTTCCCTTTCATGGCAAAGACTGATTCAGAACCATTATTTCATAATGATCTTTGTTTTACACCTAATAACCAATGTATTTTTCATATACTGGGATGTCGTTGAACATATTCAGCACTATGAACATTTAATGTCAACACTTTTAAAATATTCACCAGTGTGGCCTCTCCGTATTGTAATAATTTGATATTGTAGTTTTCATTACTTTATAAATATCTCCATATCAGCATAATAATCTTAGTGTTGTATATATTCACAGGGAAAAAAAAATAAAAAATCTCATAGCCGACATCACACAGCTATATGACTGTATTATCATAGTTTACCATCATTTACCCTTTACCAAGTGTAACACCAGTAGTGTTTTATTTGTGTGCAGTCATGACTAGTGATAACAAGTTACAGCTGAAGGCATGGCCAGCACACAAACACGAAGATCAAATCCAGAAACCGGCTTCTACATTTGTGTATCACAGCCTGTGAGCAGTTTGAGTATTTCCTGTAAACACTTTTTTAGTGATTGACCACACATTTCTGTCTCTCCTAACACCCGCCGTGTTAAGAAAGAAAAATATATTTCTTTATTATGTTGCTACATGCATTCCATTGTTTGACGGTGTGTACACTGATCGATACACGTGTCAGAAAGAAACTGCGATACTGTAGTAAACGACAGACACCTGTTAACTGGCCATTGTTACTCCAGAAATGAACAGTACTGTGTCTGGGTCTGTCTCTGTCTCTCCAGGGTGAGCTGAGGTCAACAGGTGAAGCATGTCAAGGATGATGTACTTACATGTGGCTGTCCCCTTACCTGATGTATCATTTCCTGGATGTGTCATTTCCTGCATAAAGACACATACTCTGGTCTCTGTGTCATAGTGGTTAAAGTTATCAGTCCTGTATATCACTCCCAATCAAAGCATATTTAATGACTCAATGGGCAGATTGTAAAAAGTTAAAAGTTAAAGTTTGTTTTGTTTAATGACACCACTAGAGCACATTGATTTATTAATCATCGGCTATTGAATGTCATCGGCTATTGGTAATTTTGACTTATATATCTCAGAGAGGAAACATACATTTTTTTTTCATTAGTAGTAAGCAGATCTTTTATATACACCATCCCACAGAATGAATAGTACATGCCACAGCCTTTAATAAACCAGTTGTAGTATATTGACTGGAACGAAAAAAATTATCCTAGACTGCCCACACATCAGTCGAGAGTTTTACCACTGGGCTACATCCCACCCCTGGAGATTGTAAGGCAACTACACCAAAATTTTTCTCAGTTTTCAATATCAATTCACCTTTAAATCACTGTCCTAGACAGACAGTCTACTCAGCTTAGGTGTCATCATTTGTTTAAATATTTATTATGCCTTCTTAAAAAAAAAAAATCTTTTAGATCTGTATGTTGTCAAGACCTGGATTACTTTGCGTTACTGGTATTGTTGTTTGTTTGGGTGTTCGGACTAGGATCGATCCCCGTCATTGGACCCATTGGGCTATTTCTCGTTACAACCAATGCACCACAACTGGTATATCAATGGTATGTGCTATCCTGGATGGTGTATATAAAAGATCCCTTGCTAAAAATGGAAAAAAATGTAGCGGGTTTCCTCTGTACGTTAAAATTACTATATGTTTGACATCCAATAGCCAATGATTAATAAATCAATGTGCTCTAGTAGTGTCGTTAAACAAAACCAAACAAAACATGTTTCTCAAGTCAATCATTAAAGTCAAGTACTGTATATTGTCAAACCTGTCACAGTCACCAAAACGAGTATCACAAGTAGCTGTTTACCCATTTCAGTTCCACTATCGTTTACATTGTTCTAAAGAACGTCAAGAACTCTTAACTCAGGTGGTTGTATAACAGAGGTGAATGCTTGCACTGATTTGACTATACCTTGATTCCAAAACATGCAAAACAATGAAAGGAATAATGAAGTGTTTGGAAGTCTGTTCATCCATACCATTTGTTGTCCGATACAATGAAAATAGTTTAATTAAATGAAAAACTCCCCCACACTATTGTGTATGTGGGTTATGCTGATGGATTGTATTATGTTAATAGTGTATGCTAATATGTTAGTTAATTGGCCAGTAAATAGATTTTGAATTGAAATACGTCTAATATTTATGAGTGTGTACACCTCGGGCAACTAATGCATACTGACTAGCAATAAATAAACAGGCAGTAAATACGTAAGACAATTATGTGGCTGTAGGAAGCCCAATAGACCAGAACTGCCTTTTGGAAGTGCGGGGACTTGAGGGGGTTTTAAGTGTGGAGTTAGCTGTGTGCGAGACGATTGGGCCTCTTTCTTGGTGATGATGGAGGTATAAGTGAATTGATTAGGGATTGCAAGCAAATCAATAAGTGGCCAGTCATACTCTCTCAAGTGAGTAATGTAAATTAACTTCCATTACTGACAAGCAATTGCCATAAAATCGTTGATTCCCTTTTCATGGTTTTCAATTCCCAAGCCTAACACCTTGTCGGTTGTGATCACAAAGTTTTTCTATTACATCTATATTCAGGTGTGGGGTTTTCATCTCCATACATGTGTGTATAGATTAGAGAGTGAGAGAGAGCGTGAGAGTTTTCAGCCATCAAGTGTCAGAATATTGTTGTTAGATAGGTGTATGGATATGGGGCCAATAAACTTTCCTGAAAAATTATCTGGCCAATGAACTGGTGGTTTTGTCAGTGTGAAACTGTTCAAGACAGAAAAGATCACTGGTTCAGAGTCCTGGGTTTCAATCCATGCTCTGTAGTACGAGGGCCTGTGCTAATAAACTTTAAAGTTAAAGTTTGTTTTGTTTAACATCACTTTAATAATCATTGTCTATTTGATGTCAAACATTTAGTCTTACTTAGAGATGAAACACACTACATTTTCCCATTAGTAGCGAGGAATCTTTTATATGCACCATACCACAGACAAGATAGCACATAACACGGCCTTTGATACACCAGTCACTGGAACAAGAATAAAAAATATGGGTCCACCAACTGGGATCGATCCTAGACTGACCATGTATTGGGTGAGACCTTTACTACTTGTCTATGTCCACCCTTAAAAACTTTAAACATCTATACTCAAATCTCTAATGATGTCACATAATGTACTTTGTGTTGCTGTGACATTGAAATCTCTGATTCTTGAGTCCAGACTGTAAAAGTTTTATAAGCACCTGGGCATAGCTACCCTTAGGGCTAAGATTGCTTCGTGGAACGGGGCCCAGGCCTGGTTCCACCCAGAGAGAGGGTTACCTTGGTGACCTGAACAAACAGCCTAAGTGGAGGACATGCTTGTCCTGGACAGCATGCTTGAAGATTTATTGCATCAAAGGATAGAGAGATAATGGACTCTGCTGATGGATGGAGGGAGGGAGGAGTGAGGGAGGGAGAGAAGGAAGGATGGTTGGATGGATGGGATTGGATGCATAGGTTGGCAGATGGATGAAATGAGCAATGGACAAATTGATGGATGAATGGAATGGTGGGTGGATGGATGGATGGATGGATGGATCAATGGATGATTGGAAAGATGGATGAACAAACAAACAAACACACAAGTAATCACCTCTGTCTTGAACAGTTTGGCAAGGAGTGATAGACCTGACCGAACACACCGAGTTAATTCTTTTCTTAATCTCAGTTGAATCCCTACTCTGAATACTGTCTCTGACATTTTATTCCATATTAACTCAACGGAACATTTTACGGACATCTTGAGCATTCTTTAAAGGTTGTCTCTAGACATGACATATTTTAACACTGGCAACACAGATGACAGAAATGAGTGGAGACTTGCAGCCATACTGGCACGGACTGTGTGACGGAATTACGTCTGCGTCTTTTGCTTTTCAATAAATTGCGATGTCAGAATAATGACCTCTGTAGATTTACAAGCCTGAAATGAACGTCTTTCCCCATGTGATATTGACTTGCAATGAGACAATCACGATGTTTATTGGATCTTGATGCACACTACAAGCACTGATTTAGGACACTTGAACAGCTCCAGTACTCTTAACAACTTGTTATTAGTAAGCTGGAAAGAATGTCAAGAACTGTTCTTGTATAATGATATCTCAATAGGTGCAAGTGTTCACTGGAGTCGAGGAAGTAATGAGTTCCTCCGTAAACAACATGTACAGTGAAAGATATTAAATTAAGAATCTTGTCTGGTTACTACACTCACATTCTGGAATCTTTAAACAGACTAAATGCATGCACCATGGGTCATTGATTTTGTTTTTTTAGCCACATTTTCATTTATAAATAAGATGTTTCTTTTTCAGTATGGTTCTAATTCATGTGATTAATATACTCTTCAAAAGAAGAAACGCAAAACCACATTGTCGTAACATTTGGAGAATTGATTTAATTATTGAATGGTGAGTCCGATAATTACCAAATGTTGCAGGATTGTTCACAATTCACTCTAGTCCATTGTGAGTAAGTGATAGGACACACCACCAAGGTCAAGGTCATCTGGAGTCAATACCGGGTGTGGCCTCCGCGTGTGTTGACAACTGCCTGGCACCGCCTGCCCATTGAAGCAACCAGAGTATGGATGACGTCCCGGGGGATGGTGGCCCACTCGGCCTGCAAGGCTGCTGCCAGCTCGGGCAGGGTCTGGGGCTGTGGTTGTCGCTGTCGGAGGCGTCGGTCCAACTCGTCCCATAGATGCTCAATTGGGTTCAAATCCGGTGATGTCGATGGCCAAGGAAGGACATTAATGTTGTTGTTCTGTAGGAAAGCCGTTGTGAGACGTGCTGTGTGAGGCCTGGCGTTGTCATGTTGGAACACTGCGTTGGCGTTGGCCATAACTGGAACGATGTGTGGCCGGAGGATCTGGTCAATGTAGCCCTGTGCATTCAGGTTGCCCTGCACGTGGACCAGGTCAGTTCTGCCAGTGTGTGAGATGGCTGCCCACACCACGACACTACCCCAGCCGAATCTGTCCACTTCCTGCACGCAGTTTGCCGCATAACGTTCACCACGACGCCTATACACGCGACATCTTCCATCATGACGTCGGAGCAGAAATCGGGACTCGTCACTGAACCACACCTGTCTCCATCGCAGTTGAGGCCATTGTCGATGAATCTGGCACCACTGCAGTCGGAGTCGACGGTGTTGTGGTGTTAAGATGACACCTCGAACTGGACGTCTGGCACGAATTCCTACCTCACGTAGGCGGTTCCGTACGGTCGGGTCGGATATCCTGCGCAAACCTGGTATTGCTGCGGCTGTGGAGGTGGCAGTAGTCAATCGTTCCCGAAGGTGGCGTACCCGGATGTAGCGGTCCTGCCCGGGGGTAGTGACCCGTGGTCAACCGGATCTAGGGAGGTCACGTGTTGATCCATGTTGCTGGTAACGGTCCCACAGTCTGGAGATGGTGCTTGGGGACACATGGAATGCCCTGGCAACGGCCGTTCTGGATTCGCCTGCGTCTAGTCGGCCGATGGCATTGTTTCTCTGCGGTTCACTGAGACGTGGCATGTCCTGGATTGTCAACTGTCGGCCAGATACAGAGGCCAGGCAAGCGAACACCCTGCACTTTTATACTGTCGGTGTTCATGTTGCACGTGCAGACAACGCACGTGCAGTGGTGACATGGTTTGCACGTGGCTGCGTTTTTGCGAATATTCACATTTTGGAACTTTATTGTACAGTAGCTGCGTTTTATCGAATGTAACCGTGGGAATGTGTTTGGGACATGCAATGACCTTATATTCACAAAGCATGAACCGGTAGGAAACATAAAATCGGAGTTATAACCCATTTGTACCCTTTTGCGTTTCTTTTTTTGAAGAGTATAGTTTATTGAAAGATTGAGTCCTTTTGTAGATGTTTTTTTCTGACTTTTTCTCAAGAAAATCAATCATCGGAGATTATGGATTAATATTCCTGAGATGAGTGTCAGAAAAGCCATCTACAAAAGGAAGAAGGAAATGTTTTATTTAATCATGCACTCAGCACATTTTATTTATGGTTATATGCCATCAGACATATGGTTAAGGACCACACAGATATTGAGAGAGGAAACCCACTGTTGCCACTTCATGGGCTACTCTTTTCGATTAGCAGCAAGGGATCTTTTATTTGCACCATCCCACAGACAGGATAGTACATACCACGGCCTTTGTTACACCAGTTGTGGAGCACTGGCTGGAACGAGAAATAGCCCAATGGGTCCACCGACGGGGATTGATCCCATCTACAAAATGACAAGTCTCAGTAATATTTTTTTTTATTACAATCATTCTTATAAATTTTAGTCCTTATTATATTTAATTTAGTGTATTTTATTTTTGTACCGTGACATCGATCCTTCTCTAAAGTGATATAATATTAATTAAGTCACAAATAAAGTGTCACAGGTAGTAATAGTCATCTACCATCTGAATCAATGAAGCCAGTTAACCAGTGAAAAAGGTACTTTATCATCTATAGTCTGTCCCATCCTCTTACAAAAATGTTTTTTTGTTGTAAATAATTTGTTTGGTTTGACGTAAGAAGAAAAGTAAAATTGTTTTGATAATAACAATTTTTTAAATTATTTTTTTGTGCATTTTAGAAAACAATGAGCTATGTTTTTTGTAAATGATTTCTGTTTGGTTTGACGTCAAAAGAAAAGCATAAGTATATTTGAAATAATAAAACCCCCAACTATTTTCTTATGTAATTTAGAAAACAATCGTCTCAGAAATAAACAGCTTGTAGTAAATTCCAAAATATGAAAAAAGGTTTTCCCTGTGGGAAGGACTATCTATAGGGTTTCCTCTCTAAATATCTATGTGGTCATCAGCCATATGTCTGACGCCATATAACCATAAATAAAATGTGTTCAGTGCTTCATTAAATAAAGTGTTTACTTCACTCTCCTCAAAAATATTTTTGCACTGAGTCGTAAACATTGCTGCTATCTCCACTGCAGTGCTGATTTCCATGGTTAGTTGCCAGGTTAGGTTCAGTGTGTTTTATAGTGCCGCTTTTTAGCAACTTTCTATCAGGTGATAGTATGTTTAAATACGACTCAGATGTTAAAGGTTGTGGCTGGATGCTGTCCAACGGTAGAGCACTCACAAGAGGTGCAGTTAGTCTTGGATCAATCCCTGTCGGTGGGCCCATTAGGCTATTTCTCATTCCAGCCAGTGCATCATGACTGGTACATCAAAGGCTGTGGTATGTGCTATCCTCTCTCTGGGATGGTGCATATAAAAAATCCCTTGCTACTAATAAAAAAATGTAACGGGTTTCCTTTCTAAAACTATATGTCAAAATTACCAAATGTATGACATCCAATAACCAATGATTAATGAATCAGTGTGCTCTGGTGTCATTAAACAAAACAAGCTTTAACTTTAAACTTTAACAGTTGTTAAAATGTAATAATTGTTTTGTGATTTTGTCTCCAGAGATCTCTGATGATGCCGAGTGGAACCCGTGGGGCGAAGAGTTTGAGAATGAGCGGGACAGGTTGGTGCACCATGAACCCCCTAAAATACAGTGGGAGATGGAACACTCCCTGGGGCGCAGTCCACTCGACAGCAAGGACAACACCACAGAAGAATACATAGTGGAGGTGTGGGGCAAGGCAGCCATAGGTGAGTGATTGTTGATAAACACATAGTGGATATGTGGGGCAAGGCAGCGATAAGTGAGTGATCATTATCAACACATAGTGGAGGTGTATGGGAAGGCAGTGAGAGGTGAGTGATCGTTGATCAACATATAGTGGAGGTGTGGGTGAAGGCAGTGAGAGGTGAGTGATCGTTGATCAACACATAGTGGAGGTGTGGGGCAAGGCAGCCATAGGTGAGTGATTGTTGATCAACACATAGTGCAGGTGTGTGGTTATCAACACATAGTGGAGGTGTGGGGCAAGGCAGCGATAGGTGAGTGCTCCATTATCAATATCCTTAAGCTGGGAGCAGAGGGTTAATATACCACCAGATATACTACTCAAAAGAATTTAAGGGTCAAAAATTTATAACCAAATAAGTTTTAGAGTGTATTAGATTGATGATGTAAACTACACCCAAATTTTTATTTATTGTTCCATATTTACAAAAAAACAGAAATAAACGTCACTGTATACAAGAAAGTCACATGACATGCTGTCAAAGTTGAAGGTTGTCAAACATGGATTTTACACATTAGAACATTCGTTTAATAGTGTGTGAATCCACCCCTGGTGCGAATACACTCGACACATCGTTGCCTCATGCTGTTGATCAGACGTCTGAAGAACTCTTGGGGAATGGTCTGCCACTCTGCCATAAGAAGTTGACCCAGATCATGAAGGTTGGCCGGAGGGGCATGGTTATCCCGAACTCTCCTGCCTAATTTGTCCCAGGCGTGCTTTGTTGGGGCCAAGTCAGGCGAATATGCTGGCCAATCCATCCTGGCGATACCTTGTTGTCTGAGAAAGTCCGTTACCACCCTGGCGCGGTGGGGTCTGGCATTGTCATCCTGCAGAACTGCCCCGCCGCCAATCTGCTGAAGGCCTGGGAGAACCAACGGCCGGATAATCTCATTCAGATAGCGGATTCCATTCAGATTGCCATCCACCACATAGAGGGGGGTCCTGTGGTGGATAGAGATGCCGCCCCACACCATGACGCTGCCACCACCGAACCGGTGACGTTGTCTAACGTTAACGTCAGTGAAGTGCTCCCCAGGACGTCTGTAGACACGAACCCGACCGTCGTTGAACTGGAGACTAAACCTGGACTCATCAGTGAACATCACTCGACCCCACTGAACACGTTGCCACCGCAGATGAAGCCTGCACCAGTGACGTCTGGCCGTTCTGTGACGTGGTAGGAGTGGTGGTCGATCAGCCTGGCGACGGCAGCGTAGATTATTGGCTCTCAGGCGATTGCGTATGGTTTGATCAGACACTCAACTTCCAGTCGCAGTCCGCAGATTGTCACGTAATCGGCGTGCAGTGGTTGTGCGTTGACGTAGAGCCATATTGGTGATGTAGCGGTCCTCTCTATTTGTAGTGCTTCGGGGTCTTCCCGAACGTGGATGATTTCGAACAGAATTCGTTGCTTGGTACCGTTGCCACAGTCGGCCAACGACACTCTGACTGACACCAAGTCTCAGAGCAACATTTCTTTGCGTATTGCCATCCTGAAGCCAAGCAATAGCCCTTCCTCGATCTTCGATAGTCAGTTGAAGTCGTACCATTGTCGAATTTGGAGTGTGCACCGTACACGAACGCAAGCTCCAATTATACGGAAATTCAGTATTGGAAACATGGAATACACGTGCAAAGCGTGCAAATGAAGCGCTTTGTGAAAAAGCAAGTTATGGGCACTTAGCAGACCTTTCGCTTTCGCCCTAATTTACGTGCAAATGTAAGCATGTTTTTGCCATTAGAACTAGTCGACTGTCAATGACAGTGGATTTTAATTCATTTATGGGTTGCTTAGACCCACTTTTGTCAAAATGGAACAATACCATGCGTGACATTATGGTCTAGCTAATATAATTGACATTCAGAAAAAAATGTCGAAAATATCGTCTGACCCTTAAATTCTTTTGAGTAGTATACATACAGCAGCCACTAACTGGAGTTTCAGAAAGTAGCCTTCTAAGACATGTGGCTGCTGAACACAGAACAGGTTATAACATATTCTGGGGATTTTTATTATTATTATTTGTTTTGTTTAAAAGAATTATGCTAGAATTGTAAAAAATTATGTAATCTAAATATTTTGGGATTCCATTGCATAATATTGTGTTTCCAACCCAAAATTCTCTTAATTTGTGGAAGTGCAGAATCCTATAAAGTTTGTAACATGCATATATTATTCAGCAGGTTCTGGGGAGTCTACATTCAGACTGAGTTATACAAATTGAGAGCTTTAAATGCATCTTGGGACATTGAAATGCAGACAGGCTTTTAAATTGTTTCATGTTCCATAAAAGTCAAACAGTTTTCAATGTGATTATGGCTACAAACTGTTAAAAAGCTGTCAGTTATGAGAGATCATTTCTTAAATGTAATAGTGTCAAGGCTGCAAACTTAAACCTGTGAATCAAGGGAGATCATTTATCGTCAGACTAATGCACTCCTGTACAAATGTAGTTGAATATGTATATCCCATTGTAACTTGAACCAAGTCAAGTTGATAGAGCACAAAATATTTCACAGGAATTATTGTTCTGCTTGCATGTCAGTTACACACCTGTATAAAAACATACACACTGTCAGTCCATTATCTACATGCTTATAGGGTGGGAGGCATTCGAAGGTTCGAACTAACCTCCTAAAGTTTGGAGAATCTTATAAAGTTCGTCCATTTTAAGGTCTAAGGTACACACTGTCCCTCCTCAGAATGTACCCAAATACAAAATAATCCTGATTTATGTTTACACATGTTTATACAGAGAGGTCTTCTTCTTCTTTCGTTCACTTGTTGACTACACGTCAAGGCCAGCAGTGACTATGAACGATACTGTTCTTTGTAGATCACTCCTTGTGCCGTACAGCTTCTTCTGGAGAGTTGTTGTAGTTGTCCAGGTAGTCTACCTCAGCTGCTGTAGTTTTATACAGTATACAGAGTGGTCAAAGAGGACCCTACATAGAGAAGTCAACACAGAAAACCCCCCAAAACAAAACGTTGCTCACTCTGATCACCAAAATCACAGAACTCCTTTTTTCAAGATCACCCACCCCATGGACATTACATGGGGACTGTTAACAAAATTCAAACTTCAGGATTACCAGAACTTTATTCAGTATGCAAATATAATTCATGTAAAACTACAGTCAGTTACCAAGGTGAAGATCGTGTGAACTGACTTTTGGTTGCCAAAGATATTGAACTATTGTCTCCTGTTGCTGTTTTCCTTGCAGTACTAATTTATAAAACATCACTATCAATACACAGGACAGTTTCTCATTGACAACAGTTATATTCATTTAAAAAACAAAAAAAAACTGATGTAAATTCAGGCAGAATGATCAATCCTTGTCCACTTGACTTACTACAATTCAGCAACAAAGAAACATGTTTTTAATTGTTCTCGCTTCTGCAATATACATCAGACTCTTTTTGTATTATAATTTAATTTTGTTCAGACAAATGGTTCCAAGAGTTTGCTTGTCTCTGCGTGTGCCGTGATCCGTTAATATCACTTGTAATGGTGTTTGAAGGCTGTGACAGTATCCCTGTCCATGTTTGCAGCATCAGGAGAGAGTCTGTCGTATTGATCTGCGGCTACTCTTAAAGTTTTACTTTTTAAATTCTGTAAGTTGTTGTGTTGTGTCTCCTGATAGTCTGCCTGTAACAATAAGTTCAGTTTACTGGAAAACGTTATTTCTGTGTTGCACAGAACTGTACACACTGCTGATTCACACGGTATGCCTATTCATCTTTTCAGAATCATACGATTTATTTTTTTAGAAATCCTATGAAAAATATATGAATATCTTTTAAAGGTTAGCTTTCTAATAAAGTAAAGTTAAAACAGATAAAAAAAGTTTTGCCAGGTTGTAGTCATATATCAGGAGATGACATTTCATAGACATGTAGGTTTTCATTTCCAATTAAGGCTATTTCAATTTTATAAAAATTATTGAAAACCTGCATTAAAATATCATTTTAGCTCAAATGGAAAAGTGCCAAGATTTAATATTGATGTATTGTGTATGATTTTCTAAATAATGTGTATGATTTTTCTTTTCTGCATCTTTTGTATAGTGTACAAAATGTGTAAGACATTTTGCAGCACTTACTGGGAATACAAAGTATACAGTAAAATAAATTTAAACAATATATATATATATATATATATACAGTCAAATCCGCTTATTTGGATGTGCCTCGTGCAACAAAAATATATTCAAATAAGCGGCATATTCAATAAACCGAAGGTACAATTTCGACATACGATATACCCAATTAAGACCTCTTGTTGATTTATGCAAACCCTAATTACGATTCTCCCAATTTGGGCCTCATGACATGTGGAATTTTCGTCAGAAACCGGTAAGTATTTAGTGTTAATAAAATACCGATTCCAAGTTCCATATTGTGACTCTGTTATCATTATCAAGTTTGTCTATAAACTTGATAAATACAAGAGGCAACAGTTAATGCCGTTTGTACGCCTAAAAGTAGAAGTGACTAAACATCTAATGACCCAGATAAAACCACCGGAAGCTCAATTAGACTGGCCACAGTCAAATAATTAAAAGGCCGTTATTAACTTCTTAATAATTAAACGGCCGTTATTAACTTCTTTGTACATTTATAAATCAAATGCAACAAGACCCCACCCCCACCACCCAATATAATCTTGAATAAGTAGTCATTTCCATGTTCTGTATTTTACCAGGATGTCTATTTGACTATTATCTGTGTGCATTTGTAACACTGATTTGACAGGTAAACTAGACTGGCCAAAGTCAAATAATGTATATATATATATATATATATATATATATATATATATGTGTGTGTGTGTGTATATATATATACACACACACACACACACACACACACACACACACACACACACACACACACACACACACACACACACACATAATTAAACCACCCCGTCCCCCATCCCTCTGTCATAATGAGTGTTTATTAGCAAGTAGCAAGTGGTCATTGTTAGAAGCTACTACTGCTTCTACCGATATGTACTGTATATATGCTTACAATTATATACCTCATTGCATTCGGTAGATATAGCTGCCAACTTTTTTCAAAGTGCTAAAGCCTAAATTGAGAGATAATGAATAACCTGAGTATATGTGATTTATATTGTTCTGTTAAAAAACCCCACAAGAATTCATATTTACAAATTTCATTTATTAAAGTTTGATTTTCTGAATTTATTTTTGGATCCATGGAAACATTTCTGAGTATGTAAGAATATTTATGGTTGGGGGAGGTGGGAGGAGAACGGAATGTAGCCCAGTGGTAAAGCGCTCGCTTTATGCATGGTCAGTCTGGGATCGATCATCATTGGTGGACCTATTGGGCTATTTCTTGTATATCAAAGGCTGTGGTATGTACTGTCCTGTAAGATAGTGCATATAAAAGATCCCTTGCTATTAATGGAAAAATGTTGCAGGTTTTCTCTCTAAGACTACATATATATCAGAATTACCAAAATGTTTGACATCCAATAGCCGATGATTAATAAATCAATGTGCTCTAGTTGGTGTCATTAAACAAAACAAACTTTAACTTTATTTATGGTTGGATCCAAATAATTCTTTCTGAGTATAAATATTTATGTTTAAATCCAACTGATTCTTTCTAAGATTGTCAGAATATTTATCTTTGAATTCAAGTAATCCTTTCTGAGCAAGTCAAAATCTTTATGTTTGGTTCCAAACAATTCTTTCTGAGCATGTCAAAATCTTTGTTTGGTTCCAAGCAATCCTTTCCGATCAAATCTGAATATTTGTGTTTGGATGTTTGAGTGATTAATGAACTTAATTACTTTTTGCAACTGACACAGGAGCATCTCTGTGAGGTTTTCCTCTACAATGGTGGCTTTCAGCACCGGAACTACGTTCTCCGCACTAGCTTGTTAAAACTTCTCTTTTTTTACAAAGACATTGCTGTCAAAGCACAGACCATGCTGGCTTGCTAATTTTTTCTTCATTTACCAATCATTACGGAAGCGTACAAATTGGAATCCATTCTGCTAGTTCTCCGTAATTGGAGGTTCTGGAAGCGGCTGTCTCATTGAGAATAGATTGCTTCTTCCAATTGGCCTATGTCAAGTGGCGGGTTAGCAATAATTGTCACTTGAGGGGAGTCTTCTCCAGCGTTACTGCAGCCCCTGTCCACGAGACTGGGTCCTCAAGTGGCACCAGTTGAAGGTGCAGCCAGTCTGTAGGGCTGTCGCTGCCCATCTTAAACTGAGAGGTTTCCAAACACTTGTCGCGGACATGTTTTCCATTATTTTCTCCTCACTCCAGGCAGTCATTGATTGACTTTTTTCTTCTTTTTTATGCGTTAAGAGAATTTTAGTTCGGTTAGTGCTCGTGTTTCTGGCCCGTAGACCAGAATTCAAGATGATTAGTTTTGGTTTGTCTAGCACCAAGAGTTGAACTCGGTACAAATGTCTTCGTTTTCATTGAAATTTTTCTCTTATGCTATTTAAGCAATTGTGTATTAAATTTATACTGTAGGTTAATAGATGCAGGGTTTATTTAATATTAACTAGTTAAATCTTTATTAAATTGTGAATTTGAATGTAGCATTATTCAAAAAGATAAATAAAACAACTACATCAATCATGTTTTTCTAAATATTTCTACATTTTAATACTAACTGTATTTGAACCATTGGAAAAACAACAACTAAAAAACCCATGTAATTAAGAATTACCTAATTCCAAAACTCATTCATTTCTGAATACCAGTAAATCATGTACTTTCTGATACATAGAAATAAAATCTTTATAGCTTTACTAGTCATGATAAAAATATTGCTAAGAATTAAGACACAGAAGATCAAGTGTTGAGCAAAATATATTAATGTTCATTTGAAACTTACTAGTGAAGTGAACAATTAAAGATACTGTTTAGTTTTTCGGTTTAAAAGGCGGACTGAAACTGAGGGCAGTAAAAGGGAGGCCATGTAAATTGACTGTTTGGCTTCTCTAGGTAGGTTGTGAAGTGCAGAGCTGTGGCTCTGGTTGTAAATCAGTGTTATAGGTCACCCGCCCGACACTTACATGTAAATATATAGCCTCCCACCAGCAGTGTCTTACAGAACAGACCCATCAGCTCATTTGCTGTACCTTGTTCATTAAATAAGTTTTGTACACCGGCCTTATACAAATACTAATAAGCATGTTTGAGTGTGTAATCAGATCTGGAAGAAGTTGGTATGTAGTTGTAATGTCACTGATATCCTGAGAAATTGTAATGAACTTTGTATAATATTCTTCCTCATTCCCGTGTGATCAAGTTAGATCACACTATTTAAGATTGTTTGTAGGAAAACTTCCAGTAAGTGAGTTGCAGTGGTTTTCATCAGTTCTTACAGAATTCGGTTAGCAGCAGTGTTAACTCTTTCATGGACAATAGAGTTAGACTGTCGATTACGATGTATAAAGAATAATGCATAGTACATCTATTGTTAGATTGTTAGATATCTGCATCAAGTACAAACCATGGACAATAGACTTAGGATGTTGATAATGATTTCTAAAGTAGAATAAGACATAGTACATATCTTGTTAGATAACATGTACCTGCTTCAAGTACAAACCACTGACAGTAGAGTTAGGCTGTTGATAACGATGTATAAAAAATAATGCATAGTACATCTTATGTTAGATTACTTGTTACAAGTACAACCTATGGACAATAGTTAGGAAGTTGATAATGATATATAAATTAATGTTGTTATTAAGAATAATGCATGGTATTTCTCATTACATTTCCTGCTACAATGAAAACTATGGGAAGACTCATTTCAACTGGTCATATATTTTACACGTTTAGCTAAAATATCATAGCCCCAGGATATCATAAAACCATCGTAAGCCATGAAGTCAACAACTCATGTCATAGCCTATGATAGTTTTACAATATAGCATTAAGACAGCTTCAAAATCTGGGCACTGGTTATATTCATGGCCTCATGTTGCGAAACAATCTTAATGCTAAGATCATCTTAAGTGATCTTAGCACTATGATACTCATGGTTGTTGGGTTATTTAAAAAAATTGTTTTGTTTAACGACGCCACTAGAGCACATTGATTTATTAATCATCGGCTATTGGATGTCAAACATTTGGTCATTTTGACATAGAGTATTAGAGAGGAAACCCACTACATTTTCCCATTAGTAGCAAGGGATCTTTTATATGCACCATCCCACAGACAGGATAGCATATACCACATCCTTTGATATACCAGTCGTGGTGCACTGGCTGGAATGAGAAATAACCCAATGAGTCCCACCGACAGGGATCGATCCCAGATCGACTGCGTTGTGGGGCACAATATAGCTTCATCGGAGAATTCTCACCTAAGAAGCTTTGGTCCTAGGATTGAGCCATAGTATGGGATGTCCTGTCTGGAAAGTGCATACAAATGATCCCTTGCTGCTAATGGAAATGTAGCTTGTTTCTTTTAAGATTATATATATATCAGAATTAACAAATTTATGTTTGACATCCAATAGCCATTAAGAAATCAATGTGCTCTGGTGGTGGTGTTAAACAAAACACACTTTAACATTGGTTATATGTTCTCAGTATTTGACATCGGTGTGATTGTGTGTGTGTACACATAGCTGATTTAGGAAAGGAAAGGAATATTGGTTATATGTTCTCAGTATTTGACATCGGTGTGATTGTGTGTGTGTACACTTAGCTGATTTAGGAAAGGAAAGGAATATTGGCCTACTACTGCCACATACATGTAGGCTAGCTACTTCTAAAAACACACTTTAAGTTTAACATCGGTTATATGTTCTCAGTATTTGACATCTGTGTGATTGTGTGTGTGTACACATAGCTGATTTAGGAAAGGAAAGGAGTATTGGCCTACTACTGCCACATACCTGTAGGCTAGCTACTTCTAAAAAGCAGAAAGTATGTGGCCAGAACAAGTTTCTTCTCCAAATGATGTGTTAGACACTTAATAGCTGCCAATAAATTGATGAGTTGGGATATCAGTAAAGATTTTTCTTTTCTTTTCCAATTTTGTTGCTAAATTACCTTTTAAAACAATTCTGAAATTTCTTCAAGAATTATTGATCTTAAATCTGGACTAACTCATCAAGCTGTTTTAAGAGCCCAAGCTTTCACAACAAACCTTTTTTCCTCTCTCCTCTGTATTAAAACCCTGTCTTAAAGACATCAAAATCTGATGGCTCTTAATAGATATTGAACAACAATTTGCTACCAGAAATATCAGGTAATAGCCGTCAGATGTTTCTAGCCCTAGTGAAATTGCATTTTGGTGGGCTGTGGAATGTTTTTTTTCTCTCTTTTCTCCACACAGTATGTTTATTGACAGCCTGAATGTAAGCATCCATAAACACAGATGCTTGGCTAGTAATGGCTGACACATTCTATTAGATTCATCAGGGTAAACTTTGAAGATGCTGTTGTGGATGGAGTTCACTAAGTGAAACAATGCATGACATCCTCGTATGGAATCGTCTTGTCAGAATGATTGGCTATCCGTAACAACTGAGTGTCTTATTCACCCCTCGTGTGAAGATGTTGAGATGTAACCAGAACAAGAAGTGGCCATCATTACACGCATCAGTTAAACATCATAAATAGTTTTTTGTTGTATAATGACACCACTAGAGCACATCGGTTACTGAATGTCAAACATTTGGTAATTTTACTTGTAGTGTTCAGAGAAAACCCATTACATTTTTCCACTAGCAACAAGGGATCTTTTATTTGCACTGTTCAACAGACAGAATAGCACTTACCATGGCTTTTGATATACCAGTTGTGGGCACTGGTTGGGACAGAAAAACCCAATCAGAGTGCGTCCACTGAGGAGTTTTGATCCTGTAACCAAAGCACCTCAGGCAATCACTCTACCAACTGAGCTAAATCCCACCTTTACCCATAGAGAACCGTTTTCTTTTATTAGGCTTCAGACTGTATACCGATGGCCTAACCACGACGCCACCGAGGCCGGTAGTCAATTACCCTGCATCCCCACCCCCACTTATGTCTCAATCTGATATTTTTCAAATAAAATAATGTGATTGTGAAATTTAATTTTAATAATGTATTAATATTAGAAATTTCACATTTAACAGTCAAACAAACGAAAAGGCCAGCATCAAGAACAGTGTTCTCGCTGCTCCATTTAAGCGGGGTGGCCTTTTGCATTTTGCTTCCCTCCTTTCACATTCTGCCGATATATGGTACCAAGCTTTCCTCTTTTTTTTTTTTTTTTCTTTTTTTTTTTTGAATGGTGTGGTGCTGCACGGCCACCCTCCTTTAATTTTCACCCAGCAAGAACACTGAAGAAGTAATGGTTCTCTGCCCTGGGCAGGATCTTGTGCACAAGTCACTTTGTGCCCAGGGCAGATGTGCTTGAACCTTAATTGGATAGCGACATGTTAAAGTGTATCCATCCATCCATCAGTAATGAGTAACAAAAGGTCCAGCCAAGTGTTTGCTGTCTGATGGCCAGGCTGTTGAAAAAGTTCAAAGGTTGCAATTTAGAAAGACACATGCATGAATGCCTTGTTAGAAAGTGAGAAAAATGAGCCTGGTCTCCATGAACAAAGCAAACCTAAGGACAGATTTTGAGACTCTTCAGCTAGAAATAATATCCTGAAGGGAGAATAAACATCACATCATTCACAGTTATCTGCTCTTTTAACAGCCCTTTAAACTGAGGAGTGCGATGGAGAATGAAAAGGTATTCATGTTTACAAAAGACAGGCCATAAAAATATAAATAAAACTTGATTTCTTAGAATAATCCACAAATGTAAAAGTTTGATGTTGTAAATGGATGCTGTTACAGGGTAAATGTGCAGAAACTGAAAAAAAAAGTCTACATTCTGATCTTTAAAAGTGACAACATAAAACTACTGATCAATAAACACCTTCTTTGACATTTATATACCGTACCTCACAATTTTGGTGAAAAAAATATTTTATTTGATATGAATTCTTTTATGAAACCAGTAAATTTATGGTGTAGTATATAAATGAATTCCAAGATCAGTCATGTTCAAATAAATGCTGTGACATATTGGTTATTCTTACCAGTTTTGCTTTTGTTAAAAAACAAACAAAGAAATTTGAGCTTATATTCAATTAAGCTTCAAGCACGCTATCCTGGGCACACTACTCATCTACCTGGGCTCTCTCTCCAGTACAGTAAGTTAGTGGTTAATGGTTCTCAAGAAAGAAGACCGCATAAAGATCTTAGACCTCCACAGAATGATGAGTCAACCTGATGGCTTAACTACATGTACTAAGCCATCAAGGTATTTTTAAAGATCTTAGACCTCCACAGAATGATGAGTCAACCTGATGGCTTAACTACATGTACTAAGCCATCAAGGTATTTTTAAAGATCTTAGACCTCCACAGAATGATGAGTCAACCTGATGGCTTAACTACATGTACTAAGCCATCAAGGTATTTTTAAAGATCTTAGACCTCCACAGAATGATGAGTCAACCTGATGGCTTAACTACATGTACTAAGCCATCAAGGTATTTTTAAAGATCTTAGACCTCCACAGAATGATGAGTCAACCTGATGGCTTAACTACATGTACTAAGCCATCAAGGTATTTTTAAAGATCTTAGACCTCCACAGAATGATGAGTCAACCTGATGGCTTAACTACATGTACTAAGCCATCAAGGTATTTTTA
Source organism: Gigantopelta aegis (assembly GCF_016097555.1). Classification (NCBI taxonomy): domain Eukaryota; kingdom Metazoa; phylum Mollusca; class Gastropoda; order Neomphalida; family Peltospiridae; genus Gigantopelta; species Gigantopelta aegis. Next base: position 86,905,679 of record NC_054701.1, read on the forward strand.
AAGATCTTAGACCTCCACAGAATGATGAGTCAACCTGATGGCTTAACTACATGTACTAAGCCATCAAGGTATTTTTAAAGATCTTAGACCTCCACAGAATGATGAGTCAACCTGATGGCTTAACTACATGTACTAAGCCATCAAGGTATTTTTAAAGATCTTAGACCTCCACAGAATGATGAGTCAACCTGATGGCTTAACTACATGTACTAAGCCATCAAGGTATTTTTAAAGATCTTAGACCTCCACAGAATGATGAGTCAACCTGATGGCTTAACTACATGTACTAAGCCATCAAGGTATTTTTAAAGATAAGGGATCTTTATACAGTATTCAGTTTTCAACAGGCAGGATATCATTTACACACACTAGATGAAATACTGATAGCACAGGATTTTTATACATAATATTGGATAGCAAACAAATGAAATAAAACATTTTAAAGAGACATTCCTGAGTTAGCTACATTGTAAGATGTTTCCGACTAATAAAATATTTCTACAATTAAACTTACATATTAAATATATTTTCTTGTTTAGAATATCAGTGTCTGTCTATTCAATGTGTTTCTGGTTGTTTTAATATTTGTAAGAAGCCCAAACTGGATTTTGTCTTCAAATAATTCAAGGCTCAAAGGGTAGGGCCCATTGGGCTATTTCTCGTTCTAGCTTCGGTGGCGGCGTGGTTAGGCCATCGGTCTATAGGCTGGTAGGTACTGGGTTTGGATCCCAGTCGAGGCATGGGATTTTAATTCAGATACCGACTCCAAACCCTGAGTGAGTGCTCCGCAAGGCTCAGTGGGTAGGTGTAAACCACTTGCACCAACCAGTGATCCATAACTGTTCAACAAAGGCCATGGTTTGTGCGATTCTGCCTGTGGGAAGCACAAAAAAAGATCCCTTGCTGCCTGTCGTAAAAGAGTAGCTTATGTGGCGACAGTGGGTTTCCTCTAAAAAACAGTGTCAGAATGACCATATATTTGACGTCCAATAGCCGATGATAAGATAAAAAATCAATGTGCTCTAGTGGTGTCATTAAATAAAACAAACTTTACTTTACTTCTTGATTTGGCGATGTACTGAAAAGTTTGAGATAATTGGACTTTGATGTTGTGGTTAAGTAGGAAGCAGACTGTGAGCATACTATACTCATGGTTGTAGCCTAATGATATACAAGACAATTTGTATTTAGTATAAAGGCCATAGGCCCATAATACAGTCAGAAACTGATATACATGTTGTAGCCTAATGATATATGTAATATGGATACCACTAAACAAGTGTTAACAGAGAAACTAAATTTATTGGCACATTCCATAAAGATGCTGAATGTTATGGAATGACATTTTTAGAATGTGTCATAAAATATGTGGTTATTTGTTTCAAAGTGTCAAATTAAATAATGTTTGTAAAACAAAATTTAATGGTAAGACTGATGGAATTTTATTGAACTTCTATTATGCAGCCACCATTTAAAGAGACTGACCTGTAATAAGCAGCCACCTGCTTTAAAAGATCATCATTTAATTCAGACAGATAGACATGTAATTGTGGTTGTAAATTGTATAATTTGTTTAAATAATATTGGGCAAAGTGTAGTGAAATTTGTTTTGAAATACGCAGAATTTACAGCCAGAAAGTGGCGAGCAGGTCTTAACACCAATTACCTGTGTGTGCTAAAAGATTATCCCTGTAAACTGCCATGAGTAGATGTGTAGTACCTGCTCTTTGTGCTCCAGTACTTGGTCATTTGGTGACCTTTGACTGCCTGCAGTGTTGCTGGCTGGCTGGCTGCAATTAGCAGCGATAAACCGGGTTGTAAGTCCGTGGCCAGCATCCCACCTGAATGCTGTGTTAGTCCCAATCAAAGGTTAGTTAGCAGAAGGTGGCTGCCTCTGTTGACCCACGGGAACACCGCCAGAAGTCAGAGTCTTCCGGGAGATTCCTTACTACCTCAGTAAAGGTCAGAGTTCACCAATAAAACATACCTGGCTTTCTCTGGGGAACATAAAAACACAATCTTTTATCTTTTTTAAACCGCTTGTTGATACATGTTTGTGGTCCATTGTCTGTTTTACTTTGATAAATGGATTACAAATTTCACTGTCATATTTTACCAATTGCCTGTTGCAAATTGCAAATAAAATTAAGTGAAAGGTTTTTTTTTAACAAAACCACTAGAGCACATTGATTAATCAGCTGTTGGATGTCAAACATTTGGTAATTCTGACTCGTAGTCATCAGAGGAAACCCACTACATTTTTCCATTAGCAGCAAGGAATCTTTTATATTCACTTTCACAAAGACAGGAAAACACATACCATGACCTTTAACCAGTTGTGGTGTATTGGTTGGAACGAGAAAACCCCCCAATCAATTTAATGGATCCACCAAAAGTGACTTGATCCTGCGATGCAAGCAACTCGGGCATGTGCTCAATCGACCGAGCTAAATCTGGTCCCCTTTTTAATATTAAAGCAAAAAAAAAAAATATATATATCATGTTTTTTATGTAACAAATTAATTAATAACTATCATAAAGCAATTAATGTTACATGGTCATTGATTTAACTTACATTAGATTTGAGTTCAACAGTAATATGTCATTGAGACCATACCTGGTGAAGACAGTTTTCTGTATGAAAAATACAAAATGTGCCTTTTTTTATCTAGCTGGAGAAGGGTATGGTGATAAGTAATATGGCAGGTTCCCATGCTCAAAATCACACCCACCCCTGTCCCTGCCCCTGCCCCCACCAGCTCAGCTTGAAAAATACAAAAAGTGCCCTTTTCATCTACCTGGAGAAGAGTTTGACGATCAGTACTTTGGCAGGCTCCCACACCCGCCCATGTAGATCCCCCACTAGCTCGGCTTAAATGATACGAAGTACTGTTTTTAGCCTATCTTGATTACTGTGGCATAATTCCTTTTTCCTTCTACCCACCTAAAGGTGTTCTAGACTAGGTACATCCTGGTTAAAATTTATAGAATATTATTACTAATATTATAAATAACTCAAAAGTATGACATGGTAAGAGATCTTGAAACTGGTCAATAATAGAAATGTCAGAGCCACCCCTTGAGGGCTGGTTTCTCAATAATGTTCATTATAAGTAATGTAACACAGCCCAGTTTACGGTAATGTCTCTGTGATCACCTATGGCTGCCTCGTTAGACTCTCACCAGTATGACCAGGTCTCCGTTTTTAATGTCAGGCCTACATGATGAGTGCGTGTGATTTATGATGAATGCCGAGAGGTACACCACCAGCTTGGTCGATATAGGTGGCTATTACAGGAGTGTAGATGATAGAGGTACGCACAGACCTTGACTTCTGTCTCACGGCTATTACAGGAGTGTAGACGATAGAGGTACGCACAGACCTTGACTTCCGTCTCACGGCTATTACAGGAGTGTAGACGATAGAGGTACTAACCTTGACTTCCGTCTCACGGCTATTACAGGAGTGTAAACAATAGAGGTACGCACAGACCTTGACTTCCGTCTCACGGCTATTACAGGAGTGTAGACGATAGAGGTACTAACCTTGACTTCCGTCTCACGGCTATTACAGGAGTGTAGACGATAGAGGTACTAACCTTGACTTCCGTCTCACGGCTATTACAGGAGTGTAGACGATAGAGGTACGCACAGACCTTGACTTCCGTCTCACGGCTATTACAGGAGTGTAGACGATAGAGGTACTAACCTTGACTTCCGTCTCACGGCTATTACAGGAGTGTAGACAATAGAGGTACGCACAGACCTTGACTTCCGTCTCACGGCTATTACAGGAGTGTAGACGATAGAGGTACTAACCTTGACTTCCGTCTCACGGCTATTACAGGAGTGTAGACGATAGAGGTACTAACCTTGACTTCCGTCTCACGGCTATTACAGGAGTGTAGACGATAGAGGTACTAACCTTGACTTCCGTCTCACGGCTATTACAGGAGTGTAGACGATAGAGGTACGCACAGACCTTGACTTCTGTCTCACGGCTATTACAGGAGTGTAGACGATAGAGGTACTAACCTTGACTTCCATCTCACGGCTATTACAGGAGTGTAGACGATAGAGGTACTAACCTTGACTTCTGTCTCACGGCTATTACAGGAGTGTAGACGATAGAGGTACGCACAGACCTTGACTTCCGTCTCACGGCTATTACAGGAGTGTAGACGATAGAGGTACTAACCTTGACTTCCATCTCACGGCTATTACAGGAGTGTAGACGATAGAGGTACTAACCTTGACTTCCGTCTCACGGCTATTACAGGAGTGTAGACGATAGAGGTACGCACAGACCTTGACTTCCGTCTCACGGCTATTACAGGAGTGTAGACGATAGAGGTACTAACCTTGACTTCCATCTCACGGCTATTACAGGAGTGTAGACGATAGAGGTACGCACAGACCTTGACTTCCATCTCAAAGGTTTCTTAGGTGCGAAGACAACGTAATGACCTTCACCTGAATTAAGCAGTACTTTACTTTGTCCTTTCTAACATGTAGCAGTATTTTTCAACATATTTTTGTGATTTTTTATCTATGTTTGAAATGTCTCAATTGATATATGCAATAACAATATTCCAGTTTTGAGATAGTTACCCAATCTTGGATTTAGAGGTGGGTTGTATTGAAATTTCAGGTTCCTTATCGGTATCAGTATTTTTGGGGTGATTTACCTCGGTATCGGTATGGTATTGATCCGATACTGATATCAAGTGGTATTTTTGGGGTGATTTACCTCGGTATCGGTATGGTATTGATCCGATACTGATATCAAGTGGTATTTTTGGGGTGATTTACCTCGGTATCGGTATGGTATTGATCCGATACTGATATCAAGTGGTATTTTTGGGGTGATTTACCTCGGTATCGGTATGGTATTGATCCGATACCGATATCAAGTGGTATTTTTGGGGTGATTTACCTCGGTATCGGTATGGTATTGATCCGATACCGATATCAAGTGGTATTTTTGGGGTGATTTACCTCGGTATCGGTATGGTATTGATCCGATACCGATATCAAGTGGTATTTTTGGGGTGATTTACCTCGGTATCGGTATGGTATTGATCCGATACCGATATCAAGTGGTATTTTTGGGGTGATTTACCTCGGTATCGGTATGGTATTGATCCGATACCGATATCAAGTGGTATTTTTGGGGTGATTTACCTCGGTATCGGTATGGTATTAATCCGATACTGATATCAAGTGGTATTTTTGGGGTGATTTACCTCGGTATCGGTACGGTATTAATCCGATACCGATATCAAGTGGTATTTTTGGCATAATTCTTGGCTTTCCAGGCCTCTGAAAATTAAAAATCTGTGTAACCCATTTATCGGTTAAGCAGAAATAAATCAAGGTAACTCATTTCATTTTTGTGTAACCCATTATATCCATGTAAATGGTGCTCAAAATTTTGTGCAAACAAATAATAGGTTATGCAAAATTATGTTTGCGCAAGTAACATAAGCATGAAAAGACCATTGTCGCAATTTTCAGAGGCCTGTTTTAAATGCATGCCCGAGTTAAGTCTCACCCACTAATTTCATCTAAATACATTTAAATTCCATACACAAGGTAGGTCCTGATCTCTCTCTTCTTTTTGAGCTATTTTGCATTCGGCAGATATATTGTTAGTGCTTTACTAAATGACGGATAACATTTTTCAATACCAACATTTTTGTATTTTGAAATTTGCTTGGTATGGTAAATCGGTATTGACATGAGCTATTTTGCATTCACCAGATATATTGTTTGTGCTTTACTAAATGACGGATAAAAAATTTCAATACAAAAATTTTTGTATTTTGAAATTTGCTTGGTATGGTAAATCGGTATTGACATGATACAGATACCGAGTGGTATATACTGTATACTGCCCAGCTCTACTAGGATTGTCAGTGTAGCCTCTGCTTAAAGTAAGATTGTTTTTGGTTTCTAGCACTGCATGACCACATGCAATATTTACACTACTAAACAGATGGTCTTGAAGAAAAGCATGTCTGTATTGGCACTGAAGGTGCACCTATTGGCTAAAGCATGGGTGTGTGTATGCATGGTAGTAACTTGGTTTGAATCCTGGTACTGGCTCCAAACCATCATCAGTGCACAGCTCAGTGGGGTGGTGTAATTCCACTAGGCTGACTTCTCTTTCACTAACCACTAAACTAACCACCAACCCACTATCCTAGACAGACAGTCCAGGACCCCATTCGACGAAGCAATTTTAAGGTGATCTTAGTGCTAAGATCGCTTCGATTGATTTTTTGGAACAACATGCTTGAACTTTAATTGCATACAGTATAAGCCAGGGATTTATCCAGGATTTTTTGCCAGGATCCCATGTCTGATGAGATTGGCAAAATTAGTGCAAGTAAATCGTATTTTTTCAGGCCACTGAATGGTGTTAAATTAATTTATTAGAACAAATATAATTATATATATATATATATATTGAGAAGTTTTAATGTAGAAATAGGAAATATATAGTCCCACTTTCTTTTGGGAAGATCGAGGCCTATATGTTCAGACCCACAGAACGCCTGGATAAATTAAGCGTGAAAGTAAATCAGCCTTCACCAAGAGCAAAATCAAGGTGAGCTACAAATTACTCTCCTAAAATTGTGCTAGGTAAGCAATCACATGGAGTTTTAAATAAATGAATTAAAATTGTTATTGCAAGATGATCCATTTATCACTCTCCTAAGCCTTTCCTAGAGATGGGACGTAGCCCAGTGGTAAAGTGTTCGCTTGATGTAGGTTTGGGATCGATCCCCGTCAGTGGGCCCATTGGGGTATTTCTTGCTCCAGCCAGTGCACCATGACTGGTAAATCATAGACCGTGGTATATGCTATCCTATCTGTGGGATGATGCATATAAAAGATCTCTTGCTGCTAATAGAAAAGAGTAGCCCATGAAGTGGCAACAGCAGGTTTCCTCACTCAATGTCATTGTTGTCCTTAACCATATGTCCAATGCCATATAACCGTAAATAAAATGTGTTGAGTGTGCGTCATTAAATAAAACATTTCCTTCCTTCCTAAACCTATCCAGGTGAGTGTGGAGGAGGGTGGGAGTGATCACTCGCCTTTCTTGGCTAACACTGATGAATTGAAATGAAGTAATCAAATATACTGTCTTCATGTGTATGCTTTGGTGTAACATACATATATACTGGTGTTGTCTGTAGAAGTACATTGTACATCAACATTTTCCTCTCAAGGCCACCAATATGTCCAGTTGCCCTTCCAGCTGAAAGGTGAATTAATTAATTAACAGTAAAATTCTATTCCATAGAACTGCTGGCAGCGTCTGTGTTAATACGTATTCATGTAGAGTACCGGTAGGTGCTCAGCTGGCCAGTGCATTTCAAATATGGATCTACACCTACAGTGCACAAAGGCCACACTAATTATATGCTTGTTAATTTCTTTCCAGAAGAATACACTAATTGTGATCATAAACAGTGAGGGAGAATGGCTTTTCTGCCAGATTATGCATGCTGTATGCAGCGTTATATAGGACCATGGGGAGCACCAGGCGACTGTGGCTTGGGGCATTGATGAATGTTCAACATCAAAGGCTTTAACTGGGAAATTGTATTCTTATCTCCACTGCATTGGCAATTGTACTGATGGGTCTGTGCTATAGTTGCACATATACATGTTACTGCTGAAAGCAGTTAATTACACAGTGGATATAAATACTGCATGACAAACTGTGAATTTGATCATTTACACTTTGAAGTGCATTTTTCAATTCATTTTTTCTCGAATAGACTGAAGATTAATTTTTTTTTTTAGCTCTGCTATAAAATGTTTGTTAAAGCTTTTTGTAATACTGTCAGTCCATCCTTCTGTCTGTCTGGGCGGGACGTATCCCAGTGGTAAAGCACACGCCTGATGCACAGTCTATCTAGGATCAATCTCTGGCGGTGGACCCATTGGGCTGTTTCTTGTTCCAGCCAGTTCACCACAACTGGTATGTCAAAGGTTGTGGTATGTGCTATCCTGTCTGTGGGATGGTGCATATAAAAGATCCCTTGCTACTAATGGATAAATGTAGCAGGTTTTCTCTCTGTGACTGTCAAAATGACCATATGTTTGACATCCAATAGCCGTTGATTAATCAATCAATTTGCTCTAGTGGTGTCATTAAACAAAACAAACAAACTTTTTTTTCTGTCTGTCCATCTGTCCATACATTAACTTTTTCTTTGAAGTCTATCTCTTCCTTGAGTTTTTGATAGAATGGTGAAATAAAAAAGTTACTTTTTCAGCTATTTGTTTAAATAATACTTTGTTTAGTGAATGGATGAGAGAAAAAGACTTCTAATCCAAATTTAAATGGGATAGAGAAAATACGCTCATGGTGATGGACATTTTGACCCTGGGACTTGGCAATTAAGCCATACGGATTGTATATTTGCTATCTCACATATTATGGATTCTCATATTCACTTATTTTCACTTGTAGATTTATCATGTTGTGCACATATTTATACAAATTAAATGAGGGGTGGGATTTAACTCAGTTGGTTGAGTGCTCGCATAAGGTGCTTGCATCGCAGGATCGAACCATCTCAGTGGATCCATTCAACTGATTTTTTTCTCAAAATTACCATATGTTTGACATCCAATAGCCAATGATTAATTAATCAATGTGCTCTAGTGGTGTCGTTAAACAAAACAAACTTTTTGTGTCACTAGAACTGCACATTCAGCAATGCACTGGTTTTAAAGGTCATCTCTTTATTCTGTTGACTCCAGTAAATTATTTCCAATTTAAGCACCATAAAATATTTGCACTGCTCTAAACCCAATGGCAGATTCACGTTCAGTGATTGATGACGGGAATTAACATTGATCACAGACAACATTTACATGAAATAAAAATATTTAATGACGATATGATCATCATAGTTATTACAGTGGTTGAGATTGATGGTTTTGTACCTGGTGAACGCTATCACTGGAATGCTTATTATGTGTAGGTGTTAACTTATTGAACCTGTTTGTTCCACAGGTATCTGATTTTATAGTTAACTTATTGAACCCGTTTGTTCCATGGGTATCTGATTTTATTGTTAACTTATTGAACCTGTTTGTTCCACGGGTATCTGATTTTATTGTTAACTTATTGAACCCGTTTGTTCCACGGGTATCTGATTTTATTGTTAACTTATTGAACCCGTTTGTTCCACGGGTATCTGATTTTATTGTTAACTTATTGAACCCGTTTGTTCCACGGGTATCTGATTTTATTGTTAACTTATTGAACCCGTTTGTTCCACGGGTATCTGATTTTATTGTTAACTTATTGAACCTGTTTGTTCCACGGGTATCTGATTTTATTGTTAACTTATTGAACCCGTTTGTTCCACGGGTATCTGATTTTATTGTTAACTTATTGAACCCGTTTGTTCCATGGGTATCTGATTTTATAGTTAACTTATTGAACCTGTTTGTTCCATGGGTATCTGATTTTGTAGTTAAGTTATTGAACCTGTTTGTTCCACGGGTATCTGATTTTATTGTTAACGTATTGAACCTGTTTGTTCCATGGGTATCTGATTTTATGGTTTTGGGCTGGTAGGTTCATAATGTAAAAAAACCCACCCAAAACAAACAAAGCAGACTGATTAATCACAGGCTATTGAATGCTAAACATTTATTAATTGCAGGGAACATTTTGTTTTCAAAATCTTGATTAGCAATATTTTTATTTAATGTTTTAAAATTGTGTAGTGATCTCTGAAACTTTCATAGCAAATCACGATGTAATGCTGAACAAATTGTAGTCTTCACTTAAAACCTGTTACATTGTCCATTACAAGAAGGAATCTTTTTTATATGCACTTTCCCCAGCCACAGGACAACACATACCATAGCCTTTAATTTAACAGTTGTGGTTGATATTCTACAACTGAAGCACTTCAGGTTAGCACTCTACCAAACTGAGCTAAGTCTAGCCCTACAATTATTGAACTGTTAAAGTTTGCTTTGTTTAATGATAGTACTAGAGCACATTAATATATTAATCATCGGCTGTTGGATGTCAAATATAACACATGGTCTTAGAGAAGTCGCACTATATTTTTCCAGTAGGAACTTTCTCACATACACAGGGGTGGGGAAATTGAAACTATTTCACTAGCCCACTGGACCAGAATCAACAAAAATGTACTAGCCTGCCAGAATTTATACTAGTCCGCCAGCATACAGAACAATATATTATTGTTTAACAATATTATAAAATACACTGTCTTCACTTGAAATGATAGATATATATTTGACAAAACCATTATTGAAGACGCTTGGTAGCTTAAGTGATAAACATCACGTGGCAAACAAAATTAAGCCCCAACCCTTGATTGCCAAAATGATAAATTTTTAAATACTCTGGTAAAGGCAAATTTTCTAATTTTTTCATATAGATTTACATAATGCAAGAGCAGGCGAGTACTTTCTGCACCCCTGCATACAGGACAGCATATACCATGGCCTTTGTTATACAGTTGTGGGGAATGGAATGGTTTGCTTTTAAAAATCTTGTGTGTAGGTCGGCTTTCGATAAGGGTGGGGAGTTATGGTGGTAGTGTGGTGGGTTGCACTTGTTTATTGGCTGGTTGGACTGTTTTTCTTTTGTCCAGTACACCCATGGGTTTAGCAGTTGTTAATTGGTTGGGCCGTTATTTATTGTCCAATGCACTGTTATCGGTCAGTGCAACCTGTGTTTTAATGGCTTGTTTTTAGTATGCCTGCTTTGTGAATTGGACCCCTGCTGTTTATTTGTTTGGTTTGGAGATGGGGGGGCGGGGGGATGTGCATGTCTGCTGTTACTTCTGACACCTCTTCCATGTTTTATGTTCTGCAGACATGTTTTTATGTGTAAATGTTAGCATGACCATATAAAGAAAAAATAGCTTGAAGAATGTAATTATGGTAATTGAGTGTTTTATGTGAAGTGTGAAGGTTTGGAGATGATAAATCAGCAATTACTCTGGCAGAAAAACCACATGTGGAGATTACATTTCATCATCACAGGTGACTGAGGTCCCATAAAGCCAGACTATTGACCACACTTGGCTAATTCATTTTAATTTGGTGTTTCATGCTTACAGTCAATTGAGGTTCAAGCATGCTGTCTTGGGCACGTACACACCTCAGCTATCTGGTGTGTCTGTCCAGATCTAATGGCTTTACCAGAACACCACCGAGTGAGAGAAAAGTCAGTGCAGTGGCTGGACACCTTCTCACTGAGCCATTTCAAACTGGGTGGGAGCCAATACCAGGATTATATAAACCAGGTACAACATGTACATACCATCCTGTCTTGGACAGAGAAACTGGCCGAGGCCAGTACCTGTGCCCAAGATAGGCTTATGCTACAACAGCTTGCTCTGAATGTACACTTTAATCACTACTCCACTCCATTACATACCAGCCTTACATCTGATGGCTTAGCCACTACAACACCAAGTGAGAAAGAAATTTCACTGACCCATTCAAAACTCTGGGTGGGAACCGGTACCAGAATACAAACCAAGTACATCTACCTACCAGGCTTAAGTCTAATGGCTAACTACTACCGCACCAAGTGAGAGAGACATCTTCCCACTGACCCATTCGAAACTCTGGGTGGGAACCGGTACTAGAATACAAACCAAGTACATATATCTACCAGGCTTAAGTCTAATGGCTAACTACTACCGCACCAAGTGAGAGAGACATCTTCCCATTTAACCATTCGAAACACTAGGTGGGAGCTGGTACCAGAATACAAACCAAGTACATCTACCTACCAGGCTTAAGTCTAATGGCTAACTACTACCGCACCAAGTGAGAGAGACATCTTCCCATTTAACCATTCGAAACACTAGGTGGGAGCTGGTACCAGAATACAAACCAAGTGAGAGAGAAGTCCCACTAAGCCATTCAAAACTGGGTGTAGGAGCTGGTACCAGAAAACAAACCAAGTATATGTACCTCCGAGCCTTAAGTCTGATGGCTTAACTACTACTGTAACACCACCGAGGCCGGTACTGATGTAAGAATTGATTCTTCTCTTCATCATGGCTTGCTTAGTCAGTGGTTGTGACTCTTACTTTAGGCAAGGATGAGGTGACCGCTCTTCCAGCAAATTGCCCTGCAATAACATTAGGATTTAATCATGTTTCTTATAGAGAACTCAGTTAGCTTGTTTAGCATGGCTTATAAAGTCTTGTTCTCTTGCTTACACCTCTGGCCTCACGCAATCATCGTTAAAAAAACATTGTGTCATGTTGTAATAACCAGCATGCTTTAAATTTCTAAATATCTTTCCACAGTTTTTCTGGGAGTATATTAATATTGTACTCATTCTTGGATACTAGTTATTATATTAATATTTATCCTATAACTTGCCCATGATATCCATGTCATAAACCCATGTGATAATTTACTTTATTAACACGGTTAATAATGGTATGCAAATCTGCAAGGTCTCTAGGTAATTTGTTGCTGTGGATGGGTCATTTGCTTACAAGCCAACAAGGCCTGTATACCTGAGCGTAACATTTTTAAAGATTTGTTTGAAACGCGTGACGTCAAACTAATTTGTGTTAATCGTGATGATGTCATATTACCGATGGCGGCAACTTTAGTACTGTGATTTACTTTTTTTTTTTATTAAAATGTTATTTAGGAGTGTTATAGGATAAATAGAATTCGCTACTCATGTTTTTTAATATGTAAAATATCAACCTTGTCTAGTTAAACGGTATTTGTCTCTGCAGAGACTCGACAAATACCGATTAACATAGACTTGGTTGATATTTTCCATATTAAAAAACACTTGTGACGAATCCTCTCTCTCTCTCTCTCTCTCTCTCTCTCTCTCTCTCTCTCTCTCTCTCTCTCTCTCTCTCTCTCTCTCTCTCTCTCTCTCTCTATATATATATATATCTATATATATATATATATATATATATATAAAAATACGTGTAGACAGTTATCTTGAAATTTAGAATATCTATCCATTTCCTATTCATTAAAACCGGAAGATAAGTGTTTGTACACTGTGTAATAAAACTAACATTGATGATGACGAGTATTCATTATCTTTTTCTGTATCACTTTTTAACATCGCTATCACATTTGCCAGCAGCACGTTTCTAATAGAGATTTGTCGACCATCCATCTGTCTGTTCGTCCATCTGTCAATTTTTCCTTTGATGCCTATCTTCTCCTTGTCATCTTGATTGCTCATGTTTTGTAATGTAAACTTGTTACGAAATGCCGACTTGAATGTAATAAAGTTCTGTTTTGTCCTGTTCTAGTCTTAGAGTTATTCCCACCCCCTGTCAATCATCTTTTCATGTCTTAGAGTTATTCCCACCCCCCCCTGTCAATAATCTTTTCATGTTTATGTATATATTCCTCCAACGCTGTTATGTAACAGCCCAAATGTCAGTAAATTCTTTTATCTTACCACGCTTTCATTGTGGATTTTATTACATCCCTGTTTACAATTTATGTAAATGGAAATAATGTACTGTTACTTATCATGTAATATGTACATGTACATGTATATAATATTATCTGGTATTTGATTTCTGTCTGAATCATTCATTCTCTTAAATTGGACAGAATTCTCTAGTATAGTCAGAAGTTTTCTCAACATCAAACATGCTTGGGCAGTTCTCTGATGGAAGCATACCAACAATTAGCCACACCCACATGGCTTCTTATTCCAACTAGGGCTTCATTAATAACTGGGACATGGCATGGCATGTGTTTTGCTCATGAAAAGACCCATTGTTGATCAATTATACGAATACATGTAGTCTGTGTGAGAACAACTGCTTTCTGTTGTCTACCTCTGGTCCAAGTGTTGCTATTATCATAATTATTTAAGACACCTACATATAGGTTAAAAATGTACTTAAGTGTTTTTACACATTTGTTTCCCTTCAGTTGAAATCTCTTCTACATGACATACATAAAAAGTGGAAGAAAATACTATTAAAAGTTTGTCAATCAGTAGAGGGATGATATACCTTGAAGTTGATATATTCGGGGGGGGGACATAGTCCAGTAGTAAAGTTCTCACTTGATGTGCAGTCAGACTGAGATTGATCCCCATTAGTGGGCCCATTTGGCTATTTCTCGTTCTAACCATGATTGGTATATCAAAAGCTGTGGTATGTGCTATCCTTGCAACCAATGGAAACATGTAGCAGGTTTCTCCTATTTGACATGCATTAGTCGATGATATATAAATCAGTGTGCTCTAGTGATGTTGTTAACTTTTTAATATATATATTCTGCTCAAACTAATGTGTGAGTATAAACATACAAAAAAAAGCCAGTCCATCAGTTGCCTGTCATAGGCAAAACATTCTCCAGCCCATGTTAACAGTGCAGATGGCAGTATTAATTTCAGCCATTGTTGAACTTCCAGCCCCAACCCCACCCAGTAAACACCTTGTTCTCATATTAGCTTCACATTTTATCCGTTAGATGATACTTAATGCCTCTGCTTTAATTCACATCTTATTTTGCTTACAATCGAGATTACCGTTTTTAATAATATGAAAGTGTTTTCCCAAAGGATTAGGCGTATGGAAACTATCCGATACAGTAAGTCATATTGTGATAGATGCTCAAGTGTGCTTGTCACAGCTACGGTGAGCTTAATGAATAAAATGTTTGCTAAGTAACAAATATGATTTATCAACCACTTTAATCCTCTTGGTAGACTTTGTCTGACAGATGTAAGCTAAGTACGCACAAAATATAAAACAGATATCATATTGAAGAAGCTTTTAGTTTTGTAACAGAGATGGAAAATGTTTTCTATGTGGATGCAGTGTCCAATCTGACATTTCTGTTTTTCACCGTGACAAGATAACTTGAAGTTAACTGGTTTATATATACAACATGGGGACATTTTATTATTATCAGCATTTTCACTGAAAATACAATGCCAAAGTACATTTCTAAAGCAAAAAATTCAAATAAAATTGATAAAAATGTCCCTCATAAGATATAAAAAGAGAGTATGTTTTAAGGGTTACAAAGGGGTGACTAAACTTTGTATATGCTTGTAACAATGCTAATAATTAAGATTGTAGATAAACATTATAGAAACAAGAACAGTTTTAACATTTTAATAAAAATGTCTCAAAATATTTCAATATTACTGCAAGACATTTGTATGCATATGTAGAGATTATTGTACAAGCTTGTGTGTCGTACTGATTTTATGAGTGTCAGGGTGTTTGTATTGCCCGAGAGACAGCGAGGGTAATACATGAATCCTTATACAAGTTTTGTAAAATCAGTACAACTCAAACGCGAGTGTAATAATTTCTTTATTATCCATATTATTATTGTTGTTTTCTTTATGAATAACAAGACCCAACTCAAAATGTTTCAGCCACAACTAGAAGGAATGTCATGTCATAATGATGTCATATGTCATAATGATGTCATATTTCAAATGCACAGTCTGAGCTAGGACTGGAGAAGTAACGTCACGCCATGATGTCGCTTCCCAATATTATGTCATTACACTTGTTATTACACGTGTGCTTCGTATGATTATTATTATCTCGGTTATGTTGAACTTTATGGATAATAAAACTCTTTCTTTGGCAATTTTTGTACTTTTCACTTTCAATTATTATTGTTAAATGCTAACCAAATAAAGTAATTATCAGTTAACTCTCTGCTTTGGCCGTTTTTTCATTTTTCACTTACAATTATTGTTAAGTGGTAATTAAAGAAGGGAGTTACCAATTAACTCCCAGCTGCCCATTGTTACTTCTTACAATGGGGTTTCTACCACTCTCTCCCTGACAGTGATATAGGTGTAAGGCAAACACTGTCATTGTTAAAACGGCAAACATTTCTTGTTGATTGCAATGTTCTTGTTGATTGTGGCAATAAAACTGTCTATTGACTTGTGTGCTGGTTTTTGTCGATAAAGAGCTGTCATAATTTTACACATTAGTGATCAATTGTTGAGCCAATTACAGCAGATCAATTGGTGTTTGAACCCTGTCGGTGTTTGCAGTAAATCACGGTGATTGATGTCCTCCACTGGTTTTACTGTAATACAATACTGCCAGCTGTCTCTGTACTGTGATCAAGGCTGGTGGTGCTGAGGAAGATCTCTCCATGTCTGTTGGTTACTGTCTAAACGAAAGGAATGTCTGTATGTAACTCTCTAAACAAAAGGAATGCCTGTTGGTAACTATCTAACGAAAGGAATATCTGTTGGTAACTATCTAACGAAAGAAATGTCTGTTTGTCACTATCTAAACAAAATGAATGTCTGTTGGTAACTCTCTAAACAAAAGGAATGCCTGTTGGTAACTATCTAATGAAAGGAATGTCTGTTGGTAACTGTTTAATGAAAGGAATGTCTGTTGGTTACTGTCTAATGAAAGGAATGTATTTTGGTAACTGTCTAAACAAAAGGAATCTCTGTTGGTAACTCTCTAAACAAAATGAATGTCTGTTGGTAACTGTCTAAACAAAAGGAATGTCTGTTGGTAACTGTCTAAACAAAATGAATGTCTGTTGGTAACTCTCTAAACAAAATGAATGTCTGTTGGTAACTCTCTAAACAAAATGAATGTCTGCTGGTAACTCTAAACAAAAGGAATGAATGAATGAATGAATGAATGAATGTTTTAACGACACCCCAACACGAAAAATACATCGGCTATTGGGTGTCAAACTATGGTAATGCAAACAAATAAAGTGATGATCAACATTAATATAAAAATTCAAGGTTTAAACAAAAACAGTGTAAAGAACAGTGTAAAGAACTGTGCAAAAACACAAATATCACAGAATTTTACGGATACTAAATTTTACTCAAAACTTCAATTTTGTGCTGTATTGGCCATTCTCAAAGAAAATGTTACACCCCTGCACCACAGTGAGGTTACAGCACGCGCAGGGGCTAAACAAAAGGAATGCCTGTTGGTAACTATCTAATGAAAGGAATGCCTGTTGGTAACTATCTAATGAAAGGAATGTCTGTTGGTAACTGTCTAACAAAAGGAATGTCTGTTGGTTACTGTCTAAGTGAAAGGAATGTCTGTTGGTTACTGTCTAAGTGAAAGGAATGTCTGGTGGTTATTGTCTAAACAAAAGGAATGCCTGTTGGTTACTGTCTAAACAAAAGGAATGTCTGTTGGTAACGGTCTAAACGAAAGGAATGTCTTGTTGGTAACTGTCTAAATGAAAGGAATGTCTGTTGGTAACTGTCTTAAACAAAAGGAATGTCTTGTTGGTAACTGTCTAAATGAAAGGAATGTCAGTTGGTAACTGTCTAAACTAAAGGAATGTCTGTTGGTAACTGTCTAAACGAAAGGAATGTCTGTTGGTAACTGTCTAAACGAAAGGAATGTCTGTTAGTAACTATCTAAATGAAAGGAATGTCTGTTGGTGTCTGTCTAAACAAAAGGAATGTTTAAAGTATAAAGTTTTGTTGGGGGTTTAATAGGGTTGGGTACCGCGAAAAAAAACGTACCACATTTTTTTTGTAAGGTACCACGGTATACCACATTAGTAATGACATCATACTAATCACTGTGAATCAGTGATACAATAATTGCTCAACATACAATGTCATCTATGTGCCTTTGAACTTAGGGACCAAACAAATATGACATACTACAATGAAATACCTACCAGTAGAGATTTTGGCTGATTCAGTTTACACTCTTATTTCCTTCTGAAGTTGAGTAACCATTAAGCAGGACTAAACATCTCATTTAGAAAATAGCTAATACTTATAGGTAGAACACAGTTGTAGAGCCTTGTTGTATTTTAAGACCTTATAATGTAAATGAAATAAACATAACAGATGAATAAATTATGTAGTTATCATTTCAGTTGAAGTGGAAAATAATGAAAATGACAAAGTTTAAACGAATGTATTCTATTATCACCATTTTAATTATACCAGTAGCTATTAACTACCAGTAACTTTTATATAGCTACTTTTATTTCAGTTGATGACCCAGGAAAACAGGTCCCTTTATGTTTTCAGTTTGCTACAATGTATTATTGTTCAAGATAGTTCAAGTTAAATCATCTTAACATCAATTTAGTTTCAAGAATAAACAAACTTGATAAACCTATGAATGTCTGAATAAATCATGTAGTGTGTCAATTCCAGTCATTATTATCTAGATTACTGAATTTATTTCATGTCCTTGTTTAGAAACATTAGTGCATTAGTGATTAAGATGTGAAATATTTGTTATCGCAAACTCCAATATTATCAATGTAATGGTATTTAACGTCAAACATAGGATCATTGTGGTATTAGAGCGGGAATCTTTGCCTACCCGGTGGTAAGCAGAAATTCTGTGTATTCATTATCTCTGGCTGTAACTGTCCAAATGTTCGTCTAGCTCTAGAACAGCAAGTAGGACTTCTTGTTTCATGACACTGATCATTTATTTCTCGGAAATTTCCGTAAAGTTATCATGCACGAAAAGTCCCGAAGTATACTGGTACAGTAAACAATGTACCAGTACGTACCACGACATAAAAAAATACCGGTATACCGGTAATACTGCACACCCCTAGGGTTTAATTTATTACGCCACTTCAGCACATTGATTACTTAATTGTGGCATGTAGTCTTCAGAGGAAACCCGCTACATTTTTCTATTAGCAGCAAGGGATCTTTAACATACATTTTCCAACAGACAGGACAGTACATACCACACAGCTTTTGTAATACCAGTTGTGGGGCACTGGTTATAACTATTAAATATGAAGCATCTTCTTTAAAAACGAAGGGGGAATGCTTAGTGGTAGCCCACCTGTATGGTCCTAAAGTCCGAACCAAAATGTTAACAATTATGATAAACTGCTCTCCTACCTTTATTTTTCGTTAGATTTTAGCCACATTTTGTCCAGACAGATATCTTGAAAAAACCATTACAGTGACACAGATTCTACATACTTGATGATAACTATGTTACCTATATCGACTTCGCTGAGATTGCATAGGGCAAAAAGCATGTAATTTTGTGCCGGCTGCTATTTTGACTTTTTTTGAAATACTCTCTAAGAGGGGTGAAAGGATATGGCTTTATCTAACAACATCATAACATGTTACGATATAAAAGCAAATGTGATGACATCATATTAATTTAAAAAAAAAAAAAATTCTTTACAGATACCACTAGAGAACATTGATTTTATATTAATTATGTCACTTACTTTGGAGGCTTTCATCCCTCTTGAGTATTCCATAAAAAAGCAAAATGGCAGATGGCAAAAAACTGCATGTATTTTGGCCTATGCGATCTCAGCAAAGTCGATACTGGTAACATCGTTACAGTCTCATATGTGGAATCTGTGTCACTGTAATAGTTTTTTCACAACTTGTGTCTGAACAAAATTTGGGAGAAATGTAATTGTAATTAAACGTAGGAGAGTAATTTATAGTAGTTGTTAACAATTTGGTTCGGACTTTAGTCTGTTAGGTTTTTAGTTTGGTAATTGTAACACTTTCTCTGGCTATTGAGTGAGAGAAGAAACCTGCAGCTGCCACATGAGTTACTCTTACATCCATCAGTGACAAGAGCAATAAAAGAACTAAACAGTAAAAGAAACATGAAATTTTAAAATCTTTGAAAATAATAACCTATACCAAATTCTAAAACATATTAATTACAGCAAAAACATCGTTATTTTAATTCGTTGTTGCTTTAAATTCACTAAATTGAGTAATTTGTCGGCTTTTGTAAATTGATAGTTGATACAATATTTTACAATTGTAAGTCCGCACAATTACCTTAAGATTTTGGCTCTCGTGTAATCTTTTGCTGTTCAGTATATTTAAAACTGCTGGTTTAACATAACAACAAGCATGATCAGACTGTACAATTAGGGTTGTTAAAACAGCTGTACTGACAGTCTTCATAACATATGATATACTATTAACCTTCCCCATGGATCATGCTGTCAGGTGCAGACTGTTGAAGACTAACAAAAACCGTGTTGATGTGTATACCCACAGTCTGTCCTCAATTCATTGTAAGGGGGCGGGACGTGGTCCAGTGGTAAAGCACTCGCTTGATGCCCGGTTGATTTGGAATCGATCCCCTTTGGTGGGCCCATTAGACTGTTTCTCGTTCCAGCCAGTGCATCCACCAATTATCACCAGTGTATCAAAGGCTGTGGTATGTGCTGTCCTGTCTTTGGGATGATGCATATAAAAGATCCCTTGCTACAAATGGAAAAATGTAGCGGGTTTCCTCTCTAAGACTATATGTAAAAATTACCTAATGTTTGACATCCAATAGCTGATGTTTAATAAATCAGTAAATTCTCTACATTCATGTTGTCTTTATTTCAGTGGAAATTTGCACTTATATTTCCTGCAAAATATTTTCATTACTGATGAGCTTTGTTTGACGTCATGAAATCTTATGATCTTCCCACACATACGATTCAAGTTGCTACGACAAATTGCATGCAACATGTCGGTGTGAAAAATTGCATTATGAGAATACCACTTAAGAAAATTTAAAGAAATTTTAATGTTTAATAATAATTTTTAAAAATTAAAAAAACAAAAATGAGGTTAATTTAAACAAAATATCTTTAGCCAAATATACAATGTTACAGCAATTGGCTGTGTTCAAGTTTAGCCAGTTTCGCTACTGTCAGAGGTGGCCATGAAAATTTTGTTACTCTGTAACCAAAAATAATAATTATTATTATGCACATAGTTCAAGATATTCAGGGAAATATAACCAGTATGACCCATGTGTGTCATAATGATTTCACGTGCACAATGAATGATGTAATTTTGTGATGTCATAACTTAATGCAGTTTCCCCAATGTAAACATCATCTCTTTTTAGTTAAGTATCAAACGTTTTGAGATGGTCCTAGCTTGTTATTCGTGAAAATAATATTTTGGATAATGTGGATAATAAAGAAATGATTCCACTTGCGTGTGAATCGTACTGATTTTATGAAACTCATGTCAGGATTCATGTATTACCCGAGCGAGAGATTCATGTATTACCCGAGCGAGAGATTCATGTATTACCTGAGCGAGAGATTCATGTATTACCTGAGCGAGAGATTCATGTATTACCTGAGCGAGAGATTCATGTATTACCCGAGCGAGAGCGAGGGTAATACAATAATCCTGACACGAGTTTCATAAAATCAGTACGACACCCAAACGTGTATAATAATCTCTATTAATAAGATGTTTTTTAAATCCACAAGTTTAACCAATTTGGCTTCTGTCCAAGTTGGCCATTCATATTTTGTTACTTTGTATTAAACAAACAAACCCTACCAACCAAATTCCACTAGAATCATCATAGCATGAGAGATTGCACCACAAATCATAAGCCGAAGAACCCAAAATGATATATAGTTTATTAGCCATTAGACGATTTCATCTACTGCAATTAATCTATTATATGAAAGATTTATGGTTTTATTATACGTCCCAATATTTTTTTCCGCTGATGAAAATCATTAAAACGCAGTGTGTGATTATATAACTGTGGTGCGATACGAAGTAAGGAGGAAAATAAACCAAACAGTTTTACTCGGTATATATAGCACACATAATTATTAATCTCAATGTTGCCTCTTCTTAATTACATATTTATTTGAAGTTGTTATCTGTGGTTTTATCCAACACTATATTAAGAAAACTGTCGCGAGCGGAGCCGATCCTGCCTGGTGATCGACTTCCCATCAGATTAGAGGACATGGCTACTGATTGCCTTCAAACTTCGCTTGATTTATATCAAACCTGCCATTCATCAAATCACTGTGCCAAACTGTGATTGGACCACACCATACTAGGACTGTGTCGGCGAACAAATCCTTGTCATTTTGCCATCGTTCTCTGTATTGTTTTATTACTTGTGTGTGTCAGTTAATAAAAAAATAATAAAAATCACAAATAATGTGCTAGTAGTGAAGTGAATTAATTTTAAAAAGGCCAATAACACTTCTGGGTTTTTTATTGAATGTGTTCCGAGAGAGTAATTTTATTAGTGCAATATCCTCTGGATATTGTTTTATTACTTGCGTGTATTGGTTAATAAAAAGACAGAAATAGCCTACAAGTGGCAAATTGAATTCTTTTTTTAAAAGTTAATAAAAAAAATATACTATGCAATACAGTATATATTACATTGTTCATGCAGTATATTACATTGTTCATGCAGTATATTACATTGTTTACATCACATTGTCATTTTGAGGAAAGATCTGTTTTGGGTTAAAGTACAAACATTAGAATGATCAGAACGACATTAAAAATGCTCTATTAGTTGTAAATATTTTACAATAGCAGTAAATGTAGATAAGTTTTAAAAAATATGTTTCACCATATAAAGTGTATGCATTTTTATCATATTGATAAAGTATGATTTGTTTGATAATATCACTATAACATGTTGATTAATCAATCATTGGCTATTGGATGTCAAACAGGTGGTAATTATTAAATGCAGACTTCAGAGAAAATCTCATACATTTTATTTTTATCTTTTATATGCACTTTCCCACAGAGAGGACAGCACATACCGTGGTCTTTGATATACCTGTTGTGAGGTGCTGATTCTATTACCCAATTAAGCCAGGTGAGCGCTATACTGAGCGAGCTACATGCTGTCCCATTTTTACCCTGTTGGTTACCAACTTATATCAAGTTCTTTTGTTTCTCACTAACTAGCTGACAGTCTGGCAGCATATTACCTACCAGTACATCTGGAAATTAGTGACAGTAATTAATTTACGTGTCTGACTGTGCAGTGCGTATACTAATTTTTCTGGTCCTGGTTTCTTTTATCCAAATGTCAGAAACTCACAGGGACACTAATTATGTAAGGTTTTTTTTGTGTGGAACAATTGTGTTTAGATGCTGAGTGTAACCTAAAAGCTTACAACTGAAGACTGTAATAGTTTCTTTTCTTGAAGGTCAGCGGAGGTGAACAGGGTGATATATTTGTCTGGGAATGGAGCTGACAACGCACAATTAATGTTGCTCTCCATGTGTTTAGTTTGTCTTCTCTTGTCTTTGGTCTCTTGTATTCTTAGAATCGCCTGTGTAGTTAATCATATGCTCCGCTAATGTGGGTTAGGTTCTAGTTTAGTCAACTAGACGCTATACCTAAGATGTCATATAGAAAATTCTTGGTCTTTTTACAACATCGTAGAGTATTAATATTGGTTAAATTCAAACCTAAAGGGACTATTCTGAGTTTTTACCAACTGTTAAGATGATGTCGACCAACAGAGAATTTTTAACAAAGTTATAAAAAATTAACATACTGAATGTCAGTGATTCTGCCAGAAATAAATGTTTGGGTATGGTGCTATGAAATTGAATATTTATAATGTGTGTAGGGGGTATGGAGGGCTTCCCCCAGGAAGAAAATTGGTTAAGTTTAGGGTTAGGGCTAAGAAAATCTTACAGTAATTAATTTTGTCAAAAGGTCAACTTTAAAAAAATAAAATATGCAAAAAAATATGGGTATGATGACATTCCCAATTTACCATCTGGCAGAAACCCTGAATTTATTTTTCTAAATGAAATATTAGTGGTTGTATATTAAATGTGTTTCTGATCATCCTGATGTTTGACCTAGACATAGGTCAAACATTGTTTTATTTCCTAATACATTTTATCATATAATATCTTACATTTTCAGTGCAATAAAAGTATGTGATATTTTTCAGATCACATACTTTAAGAATTTGATAACTTTGCAAATTATATGTAAATTAGTCGAGGTCTCAGTACTAGGTTTATTGACATTTAAGCAAATGTACTTGAGTGACATGCCATGACTGACGTATGCATTCATAGTCATCAAATAAAAACATTTCAATGGCAATTTGACACTGAAAGCTGTCCAGCATTCAGAAAACAAAAAACTGTTAGGCATAACTTTATTTTGATGTAAGAACATCCAAAATGACATCATTCGAGTTTGACGTCATTTCCATTCAAAAATACACCATGCCACATATTCTTACGTCATTTGAATATCTAGTAATGGTGGACTGGAATTAAAGTTGCGTGTACAGTTTACAAAAACACGTTGTATTAAGCTTGAGCTTATATGATAAAGAGATTATTACCCTCGTGTATTTAAGTATCGTCAGTATCATATATTAGGAATAAAAATAATGTATTATGCTTGCCAGAGGCTCGCATAATACAATTTTTATTCCTAATATATGATATTGACGATACCGAAAAACACTCTGGTAATAACCTCTATGTATATATACTTTTGTAGATGTGAATTATTGTAATACCAAATCCAGTTTCAGCTACTTGCACATATTAGGACCATCAGAAAAAAACATTGAATATGCAGACACTGATAATCTAAGCAAGAAAGTACATGTATATTTAATATGTAATACTAGTCTTTACACAATTTTATTACTCTAATGCTAGTCTCAGACTATCAACTGTCACAACAAAGTGGTGCCAATTCGAGGGTTGAGTTGTTATTTCCCCAACTCCCAACTTATGACGTGGCGCTCAGATTAACAATTAACCAATCGTAGGAATTGTATACGACGAGAATTGAGTTGTAAGAGTGCTAAGACTAGCAACTGGACAGTCGAAGTTGTAGAAGTCGAAAGATCAGTGACTTGACCAACTTTGTCGTGACATTTGGTAGTCTGAACCTAGCATAAAACATCTTATAAGACAGCAAACTCAGGACAGTCCCTTCAATCAGCTGGTATTTCTTGAGATGTCATGTCAGATGGCATATATTAGAAATACTTGAGTCTTTTACTTGTAACGGTATTGGGTATAACTAAACTCCTTGCATGAAATAGTAACTTTTTCACATATGGTTGTATGAAATTTATATTTCTGAGGGTGTAATGACCTATGAATACATCCAGCATTCTACAGCCCAAACTGTTGACATGTTTTGTGGAAATTTGTAAATGCTGATATGTTTGTGTAAAATCGAAGATTACTGAATGACCAAACATGCTGATGGTTCAGTGTGGTGTATTGCTAACAAGTAGATGTTTAAAAAACAGTGTTGACCATCCAAATGGTCACAAGAAAACATTGTTTTGAGCTCCTACAAACATGAATACAAACAAATAAACAGCGGTTGTATAGAAATTAATATTGTAATCAAAACACTGAAGGCTACAACTATTTGTAAAGTGTTGTAAGAGGAAGATGGAACATTAATAAAGTCTCCTTTAAAGAAATATTTAAGGTTAGTTTTCTCTGATCCAGTAGAAAGTTAGTCCAGTTAATGGACTAAAAATGGAAGTCCAGTTAACCATAATTAAGTCCTACAACAATGAACTTATGTTTGGTTTATAGTTACAGCTATGAATGTTCATTGCAATCAATTATTTAAAAAAATATATTAAATTAAAATGTTTATTGAATTTTTAAAATCAAATTTTAAGATTGTTTTTTTTGGGGAGGTGTCTTTTTTTCTCTTTTTTTGAGGGTGGGTGGGGGTTATATCCATTGAGATGAACATCTATGATGTGCAACTATCAGTAATACCAAACATTTATGGTAGGCAAGACATTTATTTTCACAGAATGCTTGATATACATGCATTATTATTATTTTTAAACACTACTGGTTTACTGAAAACTAGGAAGAAAATAAAGGTTAAAAGTTACGGAACATTTGATTGTGTTCTGATTTTTCAGATTTTTCTATGCAAGTTCAGGTTAGTCTTCACATGTACGGAACACCCTCCCCAACCATCCTTCTGGTTAGCTAATGTTAACATGACTAACTATGCCTATGCACTGAAAGGTTATACATGTATCTACAGGAGCCTGTTTCAATGTGTGTTTTAACATTTGATCAGTACAGATTTGAAGTGCTGTTTTATGCTGTGTCTGTGATGACTTTTCCATGTTTTTTTTAATCCATAATTGAGAAATTACTTTTGATTGTACACTCTACGACTTTGCACAAGTGCTTGTTGCCTTTGAAGTCATCAAAACGGAAAAGACAAATAGACAGTAATCAGTTAATGATATGATATCAGTGTTGATTAACTAAAGATAAAACATGATTCTAGCATTAACTGTTTACCTTTTCTATCGTGCAGTATGAGCCAGTAATGGAAAATAAAAATATATTTAAGTCCTCTGTGTTCTGTGATGCTTGCTCAGATATTGCTGTTTGATTGCAACATTGACAATTGACTAACATATTACTAGTAATGGTTAACACTTTGATGTGGTGGACAGTCAAGAAACTGGAAGGAACTGTTTTATTTAACGACACACTCAACACATTTTATTTACGGTTACATGTATATGGCATCAGACATATAGTTACGGACCACACAGATATTGAGAGAGGAATCCTGCTGTCACCACTTCATGGGCTACTCTTTTCGATCAGCAGCAAGGATCATGGAACTGTTCAAGCATGCCGGTTATTGGCATGATCTCTGATTTAATGTATGTGCTCTAGTGGTTTTGTTAAACAAAACAAACTTTAACTTTGATTTCAATGTAGAAAGATAAATGTTTCATTTTGTTTGATGCTGCAGACATTATGTTTTAAGGTGGGTTGTTCCCTATGCATGCCATTGCCAACCAGACGAGCCACAAACCACCTGCCTAGCCAAAAATAATGTTGAAACACCTAGTTGGAACTTGATGTCGGCAAAAGCCTTTATGTATATTCTTATGCCTGTGACATATTGCTGGCTTTTTATTTTGCAAAAGCATGATACATTTAATTGCATGATACATTTGGGGTGCTAATAAACAAAATGGAATAAACTTGTTATGCTTAAATATAATACTGGTATTAAAAATTAATATGTTGGAATTAAATGTTTAAAGTGAAATAACTGATATAATGATAAAACAATAAACCAAGCGATCTGTGGAGGTTACCGCCATGAATATGTTTGTATGAATGGCATATTTTTGTTTGACACCCAACAGTGAATACATATGCTTGATTCATGCTGAGAAGTCATTAAACAAATATTTATATTCATTCATTGTATATAAATAAAATTAAGTTTAAAGTTTCAAAAAACATTTTGATTTGTATACACGATTTTAAATATATACTTACCTTGATTTTTGTATTGTATTGTATTTACCCCACAGCTATTTACACTGTGGTTTTACATAATTATATAATTTTATTTTTAATGTAAATAATCCTATTCATACACTTACCTTTGTTTGACACCCAATAGCCGATATGTATTTTTGTGCTGGAGTGTCTTTAAAGGATTCATTCATTCATTCATTCATTCATTCATTCATTCATTCATTCATTCATTCATTCATTCATTCATTCATTCATCCATTCATCCATTCATTCAATTCTGTATATTGTGGAATTAAAGTTTTCTTTGCCAAATTTATTGTGTGTCATTACAGATTTATTCATCAACCATTGCAACTGCTTACGGCAATCGGTAATGCCGTGGAGATTGCCGTGGAGATTGCCATGGAGCTTTTAATTCTCTACGGCACATTTTTGCCTTGGAATATTTTTTTTCAATGTCATGTTTTTTGCCGTGGACATTTTTTTAATTGCAGGGATTGTTCATTGGATATAAATCAGTTCTGAACGTTGCTGGATTAAAGTTTTTGTCTGTAAAATTTATTGCATGAAACCACTACAGTGTTAAATATAAAAAAAGTTAATAGACAAGACATTTGTGGAAACAAATGGAGATAACAGAATGCATCTTCCAGAATAAGAGAGTTGATCCCAGAAATAAATGTGTTTACCATGAAATGTACAAATCTCATGAACTGCCTGTCACTTTTCAAATTGATTTCCCGAGATGATGGAGAGAGGAACAAAAGATTGTGATGTTTTCTCTTGCTCACTTCCTGCACAGACAAATTGCCACAGTTTATTGTGGCCATCTTGTAGACAGCCTGTAGATGGAGACACCTGTCGTGACAGGAAGCAATCACCACTGTTAGACAGCTGTATCCAGTCAAGTTTTCTTTACATCTTGTTGGCAAAAAAATTAATTGTACAACAGAAAGGTTTTGTGAACGATTCCGGTTTTATTGATAGGGGAGAAACCATTCCGATTGTATGTAATAGGGAAAAAACCCATTCTGGTTATATGTGATAGGGAAAAAACATCTGTATACATTATTGTATATATTAAACATTCATTCATTCATTCATTATTGTATATATGTAATTTCAAGCATACGTTTCAACATTTATTTTCAAAATAGACTCTTAATTCATTAATTTTTTTAGGGTTCAGCTTCATTCCACGATCCCCGCCCAAGATAAAAGGGAGATAAATGATTAAAATGCTGTTCTTATTAGTTGAGGCACCACTCCACTATTTGTTGTGTCGTTACTTGTAGCAGCTTAATGCAGTCTGCTTCAGAAAAATAGTTCCACGTGATACAAACTGATGTAATGCCATTAGAAAGCTTTACAAGTAGGTTTAAATAACCCATTGGATTGGAGTTACTTGTTATTTTCAGTGGTATCCTGCCACTTGTATAATAGCAAAAAAGGTGGTGCACTGGCATAACGGTGGCTACCTGACAGTTTTAGTTGTCAACTATGTTGATTTTTTTGGCACACTAGATATCAAGAAAGAATACTCCCTAAAACTATTAGTCATGTAGCCCTCTCTATATTGTTGTATTTTGCACAAAATATATTCCGACATAGAAATTTAAACATTGCACTGAATTACATGGAGTAATTAAAGATGGTGTGCAGCCTTGAGGCTTGAGCATGCTTATCAAATCAACTATCTCATAGTCTGGTCTGTCCGTCTGTCTGTCCATCTGTCCAGACAGCTGGGTGCTTAATACGGGTCACAGTAACTGGGTTTTTTTGTTTTTGTTATTTTGGAGTTTATTAAATTCTCCTTTTATAGACTGGGAGGATGCTTAATGTTGTGGCAACTGTCACTGTTCTATAATAGACCATTCTAAAAGAAAGGGGGAAAAAAAGGTTTAACGTTATTGCACCAAGATAATAACAATAAAATACATGTTAAAAAAAAAGCCTCTAGTTTTTATTCCATGGAGAGTAATTGTTAAAGTGGCAAGCAATTTGTCTTCTGGACTAGTGTAATCAGCCCTGTTTGACAGAAGCACCAGCTGACTGCCATTGTAAGTATGTTTTTTATTAAACTTTGTCTGTCTGCTCTGTCTCAGCAGATGACAGCAATCAGATTGTGGCCTGATGGTCCATTGTCCACAGAGTTTCCTTCACCTGCTGTATCATGTCTCATGTAAAAATAACAATATTAAAACATAGCTTAGATGGTTATGTTCTTCTGAGCATATCAGAAATGTTCCACTAACACATTACCGTGTTTACATCTTTGCCTCCTAATGTGATGGCTGTCATGGGGATTGTAATATGGCAGTTACTGCCCCTTGGGTCATCACATGTTGTATTATTGTGGCTGTGTTTCTATCACTCTCATCAGTTTGCGAGATCACTATAATCCATTCACAGATCCTCAATGATTCCTGAGTTGTGGTGTTAATGAGAAATGTTAATTGTGTCTAAATTCAACAGGACATTATTTTAGAATTTATTACTTTTGGTGTGGGGGTGGGGGTGGGGGGAGCTTGAGGTAGTATTTGTGTTTGGGTCCTCATCCTGGTATCCGCTCTCACCAAGGATAAGATTTAACAGCTCAAAGGATAGGTGTAAGACCACTACAGAGACTTCTCTCTCATTAACTAACGAATAACGGGGCTTCTTGAATATGGTGCACCAATGCCCATGGCGAGTGTTTTTCACGGTCGGGCTAGTAAATAGTTTATTCCACCATGCCTGATGGCAAGTAATTTATAAATAAAAAAATAATAATAATAAAAAAAAAATTAAAAAAAATCTACGATCTCCAGTAGAAATGTTGCCATTTTTGTTCACCAATCTCATATCAAAATCTAATTATTATCAATACATACCATTTAAAAATTAATTAACTTTTCAGTTAAATTTGATTCACTTCTAAGCTGAACAGAATGGGTTTTTGTCTTATAAATACTGTAATCATGTTGTTTACACTGGTACTCAATGATTTGCTAAATTCTAAGTAACACGCTGTAGGCATAATACAAAAATAAATGTGATACGTTATATTTTATTTATCTGCAAAGAATAGGATAGCACTTGAGAGAATTTTTTAATGGTACACTAACTTAAATATATAAAGGTTGTTAAATTCATGGGTTTTTGCGAATATGATTTTTATGTCAACTCGTGAGGTGTGCAAACCATATTTTCATGAATTGTAAAGCAATAAGTGAAAATATCTTTTTCACACATCACTAGTTGACATAAAAATTATAATTGAAAAAACACCACGAAATGGTATTTTTATTATATACATCTTTCCTAATTTTGGACAATATCTTTCACTTTTTGTTAATATCTTTCTCTTATCCTATCGAAAACACGTAACTCCATGTTATATTTCTTCAGATGGAACTTTTCCAGAACATTTACTTGACCATAGACATTTTAAAAGAAATTTGAATAAACATTATCTTTAATTATTAACATTTATTTAATAATACTGCTGTGCAAACATACCTGACAAAGTGATCCTC
Organism: Gigantopelta aegis; assembly: GCF_016097555.1. NCBI lineage: Eukaryota > Metazoa > Mollusca > Gastropoda > Neomphalida > Peltospiridae > Gigantopelta > Gigantopelta aegis. The sequence goes on from NC_054701.1 coordinate 86,936,318, forward strand.
AACCCCCCCCCCCCCCAAAAAAAAAAACCCAGATCGAATCAAATGCTGTTAAATTTTAACTTGCACTCAATGACAAGACATTGTGTCATCATTATTTAGCTTCATATTCAGTTCATTTAGATATATTATTGTAATTGCAATTCATATCCTTTTTTTATTGGTACAGTTGTTTAAATTACTTTTTTTTATTTTTAAAATACGATCAGATGCATTAGTAATCATGAAATTTAAATACGAAGAAACAACACAAAGGGAGATAATTTAATCATGACCGTTTACAAAAAAGTAAATACAATTTTTATATTTTCACTGTATCTAAAATACAGTGAAAATATGACTTTTCACCGGATATAACTTTTATAGTTTCTGTAGATCTATATATTTCATTGCTGTGTATATAATAAATAAATTTACTTGGAATAGTTAATGGTATTTGCACTTGTTTTGGGGTTTGTTTGTTTTTTTGTGGGTTTTGTTTTACTTTTTAGTCTTTTTGGTACAGATTTGCGGTACATACAGAGGTAGGGCTAGTAAACCAGGCTAATGGATTTTGAAAATCACTGATCCCATAGCTAGTGGATTTTTTGAAAATTCTACAAACCCTGAATAACATCCCAGGTACATGTAGCTAATGTGTGTGCCCAGAACAGCATGCTTGAACCTTAATATTTGATATAAGCACACAAATCAAGTTATAATGAATGAATGAATTAAAGAATCCAGAGCAATGTTCAAATGTTGGGATGATTGTCTACCACTTTACAAAATCCACATCATCATTAGCATTAGCAGTGGGCCCATTGAGCTATTTCTCGTTCTAGCCAGTGCACCACAACTTGTATATCAAAGGCTGTGGTATGTACTATCTGTGGGATGGTGCATATAAAAGATCTCTTGCTGTTAATTGAAAAGAGTAGCCCATGAAGTGGCGACAGTGGGTTTCTTCACTCAATATTTGTGTGGTTCTTAATCATATATACCATATAACTGTAAATAAAATGTGTTGAGTGTGTCGTTAAATAAATTGGTTCAAACAATTGCAAAAATAGGTTCTTACTGCAAAGTGGTAATTGTACCTGTATGATAGAAATGTAAAACATAATATCTGTGCTAGATTTTTTGTTTTCACACAAATTTGGAGGAAAACCACCTTGACAAGGTGGTGTAACAAGCCATATAGTTGTAGTGTGATTGTGATCTAGGTTTACTGAAACTCGTACAAAAGGCACAGCCGTAATAAATTATGGTGTAAGTAACACATTAGTTTCCTCAACCCATCTTCAACCCCAGTGTAAAGTATCAAACATAAATAACCCATAGTTTACCCAAGTGTCTACCCCCTCTCTGTCTCACTCTGTCTCTCTCTTTCTCTCTCTCTCTCTCTCTGTCTCTCTCTGTGTGTGTGTCTCTCTCTCTCTCTCTCTCTCTCTCTCTCTCTCTCTCTCTCTCTCTCTCTCTCTCTCTCTCTCTCTCTCTCTCTCTCTCTCTCTCTTTAATGTGATGTTTAATTTCTACCTTTCTCTGTCAGTCTCTGTTTCACTCTATTTTATCTTTGTCTCATTCTTTTTTATTTCAGTCTGACTCTCTCTCTGTCCATCTTACTCTGTCTCTATTCTGTCTATCTTGCTGTCTGTCTTTCTGTCTGCCTCTCTGCCTCTCTGCCTCTCTGTCTGTCTGTCTGTCTGTCTGTCTGTCTCTGTCTCTCTCTCTCTCTCTCTCTCTCTCTCTCTCTCTCTCTCTCTCTCTCTCTCTCTCTCTCTCTCTCTCTCTATCTCTCCCCCCATCTCCCCATCTCTCTCTCAGCATGTGTCAAAAGAACCTTTTTTAGACACCAAATAGCCATAGTTTAAAATGTGCTGAGGTGTCATTATACAATTACATATGTCTTTTCCAGACCTGTACAATACCAGGACCTGTATGTTTACTAACATACATTTGCAGGTATAGGTATGTCAGTAGGGGGTCCCACAGTCAGAGACAGAAAGCTGACTGTGAAATCCATTGAAATCACCAGCCTCTTTGTATATGAGCCGCCATTTATCAGAATGGGGTATTTGAAATCTCTCAGCCAGAAAATTGTTCAGTTGCTCGAGGCAAATTGATGTGTTTCTTCCTGGGATAAAGATTGGCATTAGATGTGTGTGAATGAAACATTTTTGTAATCCTATCTAATTACCAGCGTGCCTTTTATTGTCCGGAAAATAGACTGTGATTTGGTGGGAAACTTGTAAAATATTAATCAAGAGCTATGAATGTACTTAACGTAATGCATTTTATTGTCAGGAAAGGGACCATGGTTTTCTGGTAAAAACCTGTGAAATATTAATTACAATAATGTAATGTGTATTTAACGTAATGCTTTTTGTGGTCACAACAGGGAGTGTGAGTGTGGGAAAAGTTTAAATATTAATGCACTTATTGTCATGAAAACTTGCACTAGGTGACCGTGTTTTTATGGGGAAATTGTACAATATTTTTAGTTATTAATGGCTGGTCATGTAATCTTATGTTCTACAGACACAGTTGTGCTTTTTGTATTGGATATTGTTAGACATATCTTTTCTTTCGTGTTTTGTACTATTCCAAACCATTGCTACACAACTGGTATATCAAATACCACAGTATCTACTATCTTCTCTGGGAGGTATACATAAAAGAAACCTTGCTGCTAATTGAAAAGAATAACCTTTGTACTAGTACTGTCAGCAGGTCTTTTCCTCCAACTTTGTAAATAAGGTGTTACAAGTACTATATGTTTGACACTTGGCAAGAATACCCACTATAGACCACAACATGAAACAAATCCTGAAGATAGTGATTACTTGTTCCCCTAATTTAGATTATGGGTAACAGTTTAAGATATGATCATATTGGTAATAATGATACCATATTAACTCACGTGCTAAGGGGGGTGGGATGTAGCCCAGTGGTGAAGCGCTAGGTTGATGCGCAGTCGGTTTGGGATCGATCCCTGTCGGTGGGTCCATCGGGCTAATTCTTGTTCCAGCCAGTGCACCACGACTGGTGTAACAAAGGTCGTGGTATGTGCTATCCTGTCTGGGATGGTGCATATGAAAGATCCCTTTCTACAAATGGAAAAATTGTAGCGGGTTTCCTCTCTATGACTGTTTCAAAATGACTATATGTTTGACATCCAGTAGCCGATGACTAATGAATCAATATGCTCTAGTGGTATCATTAAACAAAACAAACTATATGTTTGACACCTGGCAGGAATACCCACTGCAGACCACAACATGAAAAAACCCCTGAGGGGAATGATTACTTGCTGCCCTAACTTAGATTATGTGGAGCCAGTTAAGATATTACTATATTGATAGTAGTGATACCATATTGACTTGCTAAGGGGAGCTAAAACGTACTCTCCTTGAACTACATGTAGTCTCAGGGGGGTGTTAGGGAGCAACAATGAGGTCTTCTACTAATTGAGTAATATGCTGGTGTGTTAAAACATTCCCTTCATATTTCAGTGCACTGACTTCACAAGTTTCACCATGGCTTTTGCCACAAACTACACATCTTTAAAGGCTTTTACTACATTTACATAAACATGTATGTGCTTACTTCAAAGTATCTGATAATTCTGTGTTATAACATGGCCTACTGAGGTGAATAACTGAACTGCACTAAATGGTTTTAGCAATCTTCCTCACAGATAGAATCTTTTTGATGTAATTCTTTTTGCAGTGGTGATCAATTTGACAGCTAGGTTTTTTTTTCCCTCACTCTTTATTGAGTAAACTATAGAAGGGTTTTTTACGAGAACCTTTAGTGGCAGGCCTAGTTCTGTAGGGCACAGAATCAATTTGGTGTGGAGGAACATCTTTCCTTTATGTTCAACTTCACAGGAAATGGGAAGATGGAGTGTAAAATGGTGTCGGCCATTTTCTGTCTTGTGTAAAATTTCTGACATTGATTGGTTAACTTTTTAGGAGTATTTGTTTCATGACCCTGTTCTGTGAGACATAATCTGCTGGTGATAAAACCTTGTGTTGGTCAGACACTTCCAGTCATGGTTATTGCCAGGCGGCTGTAAAATTAATTTCAGCTACATGAATCGTTTCATAAATAAATTAACAATATTTATTAAATACTGTACCAGGTTAGGGTTATGTGCATGTGTGGATTTATTGAGATATTGCATTAATATGATATGCTTGACATTGGACTTCAATTAGTTGTGTTTCAATATTTGAAACTAGATCTATTGGCTTTTATTTGTTGAAGCACTCTTTCAACACTGCAGGTACCGTATATGTAGATGTAAGGATTGATGCATACCATTATGAATAATGTTGGACTTTGGGTATAGCAAGATAGTATGAAATTGATGAATCAGAAATATTCTACTTAAGATCATTATTATGGTTGTGTTGCCTTGTCAAGTGGGCAGATGAATACATATATATTTGCGTTGCTTAGTCATATTCTATTGTACTAAGATGTACAAATGAAAAATCAACCATAATAGTTGGTCATTTCAATTTGTGTATTTCTGTCTAATTCAGCAAAGTGAGAAGGCAGGATATAGATTACTTTTCTGGTTGTGGTGACAGCAATAGTATCAACATCAACAACAAATTTGTTTTTTGTTTGTTTTCTTCAGCTTTTTTAAAAACCAGTTTATAGTACATGAGAAATTATAATTTACAAAATTCTTGTGATGTACTATTTTAAGAGGATCCATGTTTTAACTAAATATGTCTATATTTGCAGGCTTGTATCTGTGGGAGCACATTTTCAACAGTCAGTTGGAGCAGAAACTGGGTGGTGTCTGGAGCTTTGGTGTCAAGAAAATTCATAGCATCAAGTTCAGGTGAGTGTGTCTTATGTTCTTCTGCCAGTTTATTGAAAAATAGAAACATCAGAAGTAGATGAAAGCAGATGAGCAAGCCTGTAAAAAAACAAGTAAAATTGATCATTTTCAAAATGGTTATAAAAGAAATTACAGTCTAGACTTAAGACTCTAATATTAGAATCTTAGACGTTAACGTCATGGCAACACCACACAGATTGCAAGTGTGTGATGTCATTAAAGATTTAAGTCTAGATTCTCAAAGTTTTATAAGCACAGACTGAGATACCGTATATCTTCGCCTGTAAGTCGATCTCGGCTATAAGTCGAGTCCCTAATTTCAAGCCCTGAAAACGTATTTTTTTATTGACCCGTTTATAAGTCGACCCATGAAAAACTACTTATAAATATTGAAATATTTCTTATTTTCAGCACATGAGAACAATAATATTTGAACAAAAGAAAATTATTTTACAAACTTCGGTTTTCACGTTTTGTACATCGCAATATGATCAGACTATTCCAATCAAACTATCATTATTACATAGCATCAAAACGAAATATTCCCTTAGTAGAGAGTGAAAGCTGTTTGACTGTTACTGTATAGTACTGTACAGATGGTTTTGTGCACAGACAACAACTTTATTTATAAACACTGACAACAGATCACTACGATAAAACTGAAAGTATCACGTTTTGCCCCCATATTAATACATGTAAGGAGGATAACTCTGGAAAGTACACTGGTTTTTGTACCAAATGATGTGTGTCCCTATTGCTCTAGATAAGTGAACTGCAGAGATCAGTCTATTTTAAGGGAAAGCTCAGTAATATTCATGAAGTTAATCACCGCCAAAACATTGTTTGAACACAACCATTAATGCCAGTGACCAGATTTCAAAATAAACTCAGGCAACAGGTAGTTAGTATTGTTTACATTTTTACTATTAGTGATGACTGTTAATTTAACTAAGTGGACTGTTGTCTTGGCATGTGAGTGAGATCGTACGCCTTTTCGCATAACCAAAACCGTTCTAATGCCAAAAAAAATAGGTTATAAAAAATAAATGTGTCAAATTAACATATTTGAGTATAAATACATGGCATACTTCAACAATAAAACTTGTAAAATAATCCCCAAAACAGTAATATTTTTTGGTGAACTTTTTTTACCCTCTTATAAGTCGACCCCCCAAGTTATAAAATAATTTTTGGGTGAAAAAAATTCGACTTATAGGCGAAGATATACGGTACTCAAAGTTGAAGACAGTTGTCAGTTTTATTCCCAGTGCTGGTATATATGATGAATCTCTTGTAGAGTGCTTGTCTCATAGGATGATCATCATCAATAGTCTTCTCCCATCCCCAGTCCAACCACTGTCTCGTGACTGGTACATCAAAGACTGTGGTATGTACTGCCGTTTTCCTATATCAAAGTGCATATAAGAGATCCCTTTCTGCATTTGATAGTAGTAGCCAGTATGTACAACAGCAGGATACCACTACATATATCTCTTGATCCAGTGTAAAAACACATTTGTAGTTAAAATGTGTGCTGAGCTGTTAAACTATCTTTCCTTCCTAACCTTGGCTGTGTCATGTACTTCCATATGTGTATGTACCGAGATGTCAGTTCACCCACTCCAATTGCATACATGTACATGTAGTTGCCATTTTTAATCAGATTATTAGTTTCCGTTGTAAAGAAAAAACATGTAATTTATTGATCTGTCAGTGTTTATTTCTAATATTGGTACTTGTTATTTATTGATGTACATGTGTGTGTTTCCATGTTTGTTTCTAATACTGGTATCTATCATACACCATGTGCATGCTGACTCTCTGTGAATAGGCCATTTGAATGTTATTTTGGTGTTCTGACAGCACTAGTAAGTAATCAAATGAGCATATCTCTCAGTGTGACACTGTCTGGGAACTGGAAACCGAAGATATTAATTGCCAGTCAACACATCCAGTCTCTGGATGCCCATTGGCAGAAGAGAATTTAGTTTCCAGTCCATTAGAGAGAATTTGTGGCAGGGTCTCAGATGGCTCTCTGATGGAGGAAATAGACTGGTGCTGACATATGTATGATAGATGAGAAATATGCCTTCACAGATCCCATAACATTAGTGTACAGTCAGGAGAAATAACTACAGATTCATTGTGATCATGACTTTTTGATTTGTGGAAATATTAAGTAATTCTGATACTCTTGTATGTGTTCCCTGGAGTTGGAGCTATGATTGAAACATCTGTCTGCAACAGTTCTATATCTGGATCTGGTAGTTTCATTAATTGATATTAGTTCTTGGCAAAGTAAATAAAAGATTTTGTATTGTCTGATTATGGAACCTGTGTAATGCAGACACCTGTTGAAAAAAAAAGGAAAATAATATTTGTTTAGCGCACACCTCAGCACATTTGTCAACTATGGCTATTTGGTATCTGATATCATATTGGTTTCTTTGGTATTTAGACAAGATCAAGAATAAACCCTCTGTTGCCATATAGACTACATCTACAGAAAAAAGCTTGGTCTACATGTATTTCTCTTTCAACCAGTGCACCACAACTGGTATATCATAGACATTACAGTACATGCCAAGGCCTTTAATATGCCAAACATTGGGAATTGGTTAAGAATGGAAAAAACCTGAGAGCATATAGGGCTATCAGTCATGTGTCCCATCACACCTGAGACTAGTGATCTACCACTGGGCTATATCCCCTCCCACTCTTCCCCCCCCCCCCCACCACACACACACACACACACACACAGGGAACCAGACTGTTGCCACACAAGTGTGCGGACCTAAGACTGTTTTAATACGGAAGACTACTATTAGTGTGATGTAGTTTGGTGACATTGATAAACAAGACTCATCACCTGATGTAAAGACAGAGTTAAATAGTTGAGCAAGAATAGGGCCCCAGACCCCTCGAGCCCCACCTAAGTCCCTGTCTGTCTCTTACAAGGAATATCTGTTGATTTGTGATATATTAAATAACAATGCAGTGGCCTTTGAAGGCAGATATTAATAGAAGTGGGTACCGTCTTGTGTTCATGAAGTGTTACATAGTGGACCATTTGCCATACACCATCAGCAGTATCCCCTTCCCAATATCCCAGTGGGATTGATATGCATGCCATCATTTGCATTTGGCATGTAAAGAGCATACCCTAAGTGTATTTCAGTGCTGTCAGTCTTTTTGTTTTTGTACTGTTTGCACACAGTTTTAAGTGTGGAATATACATCTGCCATAAAATATTATTTAATCTTATCTTAAAGGTATTATGAAACTCATCTGGTACTTTCAGCAGTTTCTTTTAAGTTGAAGTAAAGTTATCTGTAATTTCTGCAATAAAATATTATTTAATCTTATCTTGCAGGTGTTATGAAACTCATCTGGTACTTTCGGCAATTTAAAAAGTTGAAGTAAAGTGATCTGTATTTGTACTATTATTAAACAAAGATTATACTGATATCTGTTTAGTGGAGATTAACTCTCAACTTACTTTCATAAAGTGCTTTATCTTTCCCCTTTATTACATGTGCTAGTATTTCTGAAAACTTTGTATTCATGTTGCTTATTCAAGCCCTGCTTTGGCAGAGATAAAAAAAAAGGACTGATTTTGAAGTCTTTATTTTGGGAAACATTTTGGGGATATATTTTTTGTTCAGATCAAGTATATTAATTAGCAGTCATGCACTGTGACTGTTAATTTGTCTGTGGTGGCCCTACGGAGCAGTAACTGATGTTGATGGATGATTGACAAATCAGAGTGAAATGAACTCCGGGGGTCAAACAAATAATTTCTCTTGGCTCGGCTGAACTGCGGAGCTTGTTTCGCACAGAGATCAAAAATAGTTGGGCCCAAGGGTGATTATTGGCAAAGCAAATACTTAATTTGAAATCTTTCATGCAAAATGTATATTACATGTTAGTGAGAAATGGCAACTTGCCGAACAGATACAATAAAAAAAAAATTGACGAGAAAGATATTTTTTAAAGGTCACTGCAGAAAAAGAAATTATTTTCTTTTATGTCCGATTTAAAATCACATAAAAAAAATTATGTACTAAAATGTATTTTGTATTCAGTTGAAAAGATTAGGTTGCTATGATTTTGCACCAAAGATGTAGGTTGTATGTCAAACGTGTTTTCACAGACCGTTTGGTATGTGGCGGGTTGTAGCTCAGACGTTTTCACAGACCGTTTGGTATGTGGCGGGTTTTAGCTCAGACGTTTTCACAGACCGTTTGGTATGTGGCGGGTTCTAGCTCAGACGTTTTCACAGACCGTTTGGTATGTGGCGGGTTATAGCTCAGACGTTTTCACAAACCGTTTGGTATGTGGCGGGTTCTAGCTCAGACGTTTTCACAGACCGTTTGGTATGTGGCGGGTTTTAGCTCAGACGTGTTCACAGACCGTTTGGTATGTGGCGGGTTCTAGCTCAGACGATAGAGTGCTAAACTGAGGTGCTTGCATCATAGGATAGAACAACCTTAGGGGACCCATTCTCGGGGGGGGGGGGGGGGGGTCCGGTCCCAGCCAGTGCCCCACGACTCATTTACCAAAGGCCATGGTATGTACTGTCCTGTCATATAGTGCATATAAAAGATACCTTACTACTAATAGAAAAATGTAGCAGGTTTCCTTTAAGACTTGTATAAAAAAAAATACCAAATGTGTGACATCCAATAGTAGATGATTTATAAATCAATGTGCTCCAGTGGTGTCGTTAAACAAAACAAATTTTAACTATAGGCCATTACATGTATTGCCATTTTAGTCTGCAGTAATGCTGTTTTACACTGTGATACTCATGTACCATAGGGTGTTAAGACATTAAAATACACCTGCGAAGTTACAGTATTGTCTCAACGCTCCATTATTTTTCAGGAATGGAGAGTTACTTGGACATTCCCCAATACTTCTATTGTAGGGTGTTATATACATGTATGTTGTTATAGGCTGTGTTACATAAACTCTTCTATTGTAGGGTGTTATATACATGTATGTTGTTATAGGCTGTGTTACATAAACTCTTCTATTGTAGGGTGTTATATACATGTATGTTGTTATAGGCTGTGTTACATAAACTCTTCTATTGTAGGGTGTTATATATGTTGTTATAGGCTGTGTTACATAAACTCCTCTTTCCAGGCCTATGAAAGCAATATGTGAATGTGAGGCATGCATTAGTGGGGGGGCACAGACATATACTAGGACAAAAAAGTAAATGTTTTGATCCTTAGGGATGTGGGGCACAACCTGCAGGTCTGCTTTACATTACATATACTTCAAGGAGAATAATCTGTAGCTCCCCTTAGCATGTGAATCTATATGGTATCAGTTGGTAATATATTAAATAGCTCGCCATGATCTATCTTAGGGGAATTAATCACTCACTTCTGGGTTTTTTTTTACAGCAATGTCTAGTGTTCTATTGTTGTTGTTGGAATTAAAAAAAAAAATTGTTTGAGACGGTCTTACATACTTAATAAAAGCACTTGTGTTAAAGAATAATGAAAAAAAAAAGAACCTCGAGTGAAATAGTCTGGCTACTTGCTGTAATGTAATTATATCTATCCACAGCTTGATAAATCATCGTACCTGTCTCGTACCTGTAGTAGGTATGCAAAAATAGACACACCTGCTGTTGTGATATTAAGCCCAACAAAAATAAATGTTTTAAAAACCAGGTATGTTATATCAGTGCCCGTATAGAAATGAGAAGGTTATGTTTATTTTTTGGACAGACTGGCAATCAATATCTTATGATAACGAGCCAACGTAAAAAAAAAGTATATGAAAATCCATCAAAAAGAGTATTGAGTTGCCCACAAGCAGGTTTTATTACACTGGCCGAAGACCGAGATGAGTAGAGATTTATGGGGCTATTTTTGTTTTCTGTTATCCAGCTGTCACCTATACAAGATCTACCAGCATATGTACTGCCACTACCTTGGCAATCACTTGTAATGGGGAAAAATACCTCTTTTTTTTCTTTCTTTTTTCTCAAATCACCCTATCTTGTACTTGAGCAGTACTAATGAAAATCATGTCAACTTGCTTCCTTTTTTTCATACTCAATATTATATGAGTTTTTATTATTATTTTTTTTTTTATTATTTATTATTATTGTGTTTATAGGATGAAACAGCATATATGCTGCCATGCTGTTAAAATGACAGGTGACGTTAACAGACACATTTTTAACACGTTGGCCTGTTAACTGATGTCATGTTCTGTTTTCATGAACTTTTCACTGATTAGCTACAGTGTAGAAAATAGATGGCACTTCTTCGAATCTTTGTGAACGCCTGTGTGTTTTTTCACATCGTGTTATCACATGCAGTGCAAGACCTCCCCTCCTGCTAGGGTGCAGTTATAAATACATCTGTTACAGCAAGCTATCCACTGGAGAATGCATCACACATAAAGTAGAGTCGTTTTTTAATCTTTTTTTATGTTCTCTGATAGATGTAGGATTGTGTTTGTGTCATACATACCAGAGACCAGGATAGAACATTTAAATGCCACACTTAACACTTCATCTACAGTATTAAATTTTATATGACATTTTAAAGTGCAAGTATTATTTTTAAAAATAACGTTGAAACTTAAAAACTAGAACATTTATTTGAGGTTTAAAAAATATTTTTTATATTGTATATGCATTTTAATGATCTGTTGTCTTGATGTAATATTTATAGGATATTAAATCAGCTTCTATTTCGTATTATGTTTATGTCCCGAGTGAAATAATGTGCAATTGTCACAAGCTTTAGCGACATGATATGAAATTGTAGCGAGTTTAATATCCTATTTATTACTCATAATCAATATTTTGTTATATCACTCAAATCGCTTGGTTGATGTTGCTGTAAGATTGTAGTGTGCCAATTGATGATGTCATCGTGTGACTTCGAAGTGTTACATCCCACATTGCGTAATAGTAGGAAGTATCACTTTGATATGTACAAAGATATTTTTAATCATATGGGTAATAAACACATATATCACATCATGAATATTAGTCTTCCATTTAAAAAAATAAAAAATTGCTAATACATATGTATATGTATTAATTTCTGTTTAACCAGCAGTTGTTTAAAGCGACAAGTTCTTGCTAATATGATGATACAGTGTTTGTTAACAAACATAAGTACTTGTTGTATGTATCCATGAGCTGTTTTTCCATCAAACCCAGATCATACAGCTATTCATTTGACTGTTTACTTGTTTTTTGTAAAAGTGTTTTTGCTAACGAACATCAGTTTGTTTATTTTATAATCATTGTGTGTGTTTGGTGTTGAAACTGTGAAACATGCCAGCTCGGTATTATGACAGTCTGTGTTTTACTTCTTGGCAGCAAGTATGCTGAACTGTGTTAACTGCCAACCATGGGTCAGTGATAACCCAGAATTCTCTACCATCAATGAGCTGTGATAAAAAAAAGCCAAGAAAACCCCCCCAAATCACTCATGAATGCAGGATCTAGCTCAGTTGGTAGAATATGCTCGCCTGATGGGCTAATGGGGCATGTGCCCCCCCCCCCCCCCACTTCAGATATTTTGCTTTATATTTGCTTTATAATAGTATAAATGTGTGTAAATATAAAAGTGTGCCCCCCCCCACCACACACACACACACACACACACACACACACACACTTTTTAGCATCTTCCTATGCTCATGATAACAACTATAGTCTTATTCCAGAGGAAGCCATATCCAACATCTTAATCACTTATGTGAACTACCCCCTAACCGACCTTGTATGAAGGAGTAGAAGAGAATGTAACAGAGAATAAAACCAATGACAATTTAACACACAAATTTAACAAGTTTTAAAAGCTACCACGAACACGACCACAATGTAGGACTGCAGATTCAAAAACGAGGGTATACAGTCTGCCCATGTGTGGGTGTATGTCATACATCCGGCAAGGGGAGATAATTCTGCAGTGTAGGTTATGACTCGAGGTCGTACAGCATTGTTGTTGTGCTAGTACTAGGTAAGTATGAATAATAATGAAAATTAAAAACAAATTTTCTAAATATATCAAAGGTTGTGGTAGGATCAAACTACCGTAGACTAGTAGACCCATTTTCTGATTGTTTCTTTCCCATTACAACCAGTGCACCATGACTAATATAGCAAAGGCTGTGGTAAGTACTGTTCTGTCTGAACATGTATATAAATGATCCCTTGTTGCTAATGAAAACATGTAGCATCTTTTCTCTAAGACTACAAGTAAAAAATGACCAAATGTTTGACATCCAATAACTGATGGTTAATAAGTCAATGTGCTCTAGTGGTGTCATTAAACAATTTTTACAAACTTTAACTTTTAACTTGAACCATCCACATATACCTATAGTATGAGTTATACAGTATACCGATCAGTTATCTACAGACAACCTTTGTTTGATACCCAATAGCTAATTTATTTTTCGTGCTTGGCTGTCGTTAAACATTCATTTATTCAGTCATTCATTCATGTATAAACAGACCACTTTGTAGTTTTGACATTCTAGAAGTTTTGCCACCACTCAAGGAAATCTAACTGGCCATTAGGGAATATATTTTTACCTGCTGTAGTTTTCAGCTGCATGGCTACAATGTGGTTCGTTGTGAACTTTTTGCATAGTCCAATGACTGTGTTGCGTTACGCATATATACACATCCTGGTTTTGTTTCAACTTCTGAACCTGGTGTAACTCTAGTACTGTTAAATGTGCTAAAGCAGTCACTTGTACTAAGCTTCCATCTCTACTAAACAAGCACCTGTGTTGAGAGGTCACCGTAGGTTATATATTCACTATCTAACTAATGTTTGAGAAAGTCACTTAGTCATGACAGATGTTTTGGTTTGTGCCCTATGTATTACAGTAATACAGTTGATAATTTACACAAACATTTCACTAGCCGGGACTGTATAGGTTGGACTATACCAAATAAAATCTCATAGGCGACCATGTTAACATTTGTGTTTAAAAACACTATATGCAATATATCAACCAAACTATGACCCATACATATCAATACTACAACCCCTACCTCAAATTATTAACTGCAGAAAATGGTACCTTTCATGGCTCATTTTCGGTATAGTTAGATGTTTTTACCACACTTTTAGTTTTGCACAAAATTTGAGTACTTTTTTTTACATGTACCCCATACATGTTCGAAGCACAAGGCTACTTGACACAGTGAAATAAAATTGTATACATTTTTAGCCCAGATGAAACTAAATTTTTTTACAACCAACACACTCACATTTATAACCAATCACAGGACTTGTGGTGTTAACTTCTCTATCAAAAGTTTGGTGCTCCTCGAACTTTGACCCAGCTGGAAATTATTTGGTTTGGTGCTACCTATACAGGTGCATCATTTAATTTAGTATAAATTATTGTATATCTATCACATTATGGCATACAATTGCAAAATTGCTATATGAATTGACGGGTGGTTGATTCCTTTTCTCTGTGTGTTTGGTTTGGGGCTTCAAGGGTTTTATTCTTCAGTGAATTAAAGTTATAATTTGGGTTTGGTTTCTTGGTGCTTGTGATTTAATTTCTAAGTTTAAGTACAATTTCTACAGGTATGTATTGTTGAGATTAGTGTTTGCTTTCTCAGTGGCATTTCTAAATAGCTATGGTTTATTTTAAAATGTTTAGGGTTGTTTTTGTAAGGTTTTTGTTTTATTTTATTTTATGTTTTTTGGTGGGGTTTATTATTTTTTTTTATTATTATTATTATTACAATTATTATTATTAATTTAGTTTTCTTAAATATATAGTTATTTTAAAAAAATTAAAAAAATAAAAATTTAGTTTTGTGGTGGTATGTAGTTGGTATTTTATGAGACTGAAACCTTTTTCTTTGATAACCGGTTTACACTAGAACAACCTTAACATCAACTCATAATAAACTCATGTAATTGAGAATTTTTTTTTTATTAATTTTTTTTTCAAAGAGAGAAAGTTTGTTCTTAAAAGTTAAATTTTATGTATTTTCTTCATCTTTAAAAAACTCACTCAGCGTAATGTTAGTGTTTTTGTGTGACACTTATTTGTCATCATTTCCTTCAGTCAAGCTTCAGTCGTCATCACTGACATCAAACTTCCCACAGGTTTAATGTCGTTTTGCGAGGCAGTTAGCCAAGCAGCTTTACAGTCTTCACTTTCATCGAGCTTCGCTCAAAGCACTTTTAACTGCCGCATGATGGAAATTTTATTTATTGTACATGATCATTAATGCCGGCAGGCAGTACTCTTTTCAAATTGTCCACAACTTTAGAAATTGTTACAGCTCATGGGAGAATGGATAAATGCTAGAAAGCAATACACGTTTAAAAGACTTAGTGGTATTAAAACTTGTTCACCGTTTTTTTGAAGAACATGTAAATCCTTGAAAGTAATTCATGTTCAGAAGGCTTAGAACTGGTAACGTTGTCCACAGCTCAGAGGATAATGTTCAAGTACGGGCAAGCAACATGTATTTAGATGGATTATTGGTATTAAACTTGTTCAGTTTTCTGAAGGATGTATAAAGGCGTGAAAGCAATTCATGTTCTAAAGGCTCAGAGCTGTGTTTTTTAGAATTCAGTAAAAGTACATTGGTAGGTAGTTTAATTTTAGAAATAGATATTCAGATGGCTTAGGGCTGTGTAAATTTGACTTCAGTAAAAATAAACTGGTAGTAGGTTAATTTTAGAAATGGATTGCAAATTACTCCTGGCTAAATACTGAATAGTAAAGCTCTGAAACCCTTTTTTTTTGGGTGGGTGGGTGGGGATGAAGGGTGTTTGGAGTTGTTTTTTTAAAGCACAAGTCTTAGGTGTTGAGCTAGTGGATTTGTTAAACTCAGACATACAGAGAGAGAGAGAGAGAGAGAGAGAGAGAGAATTATATATATATATATATAGATATATACACGTATGTATATATATATATATATATACATGTATATATGTATATATATATATATATATATATATATATATATATATATATACACAAACACACACACACACACACACACACACACACACACACACATGTATATATACATAGTTGTCAAGACGGCACTTACTATGATCTGTGATGTACCATTGTCTTGCACAGGTTATAGAAGAGTGAGGAACGAGACTGAATAAGTAAAGTGATCTGTTGTTTGTGCGAGACGATATCTTCCATGTGACGGCTGTTCTTTGGGACATCACTGTAATTATGCATGCCTATATTGACTGTGTTGTGTTACGGGGTTGATGATGTTATTGATTAAAGAAGCTGGTGAATAAATGCAGGAAATGGCTACATCTGATGGAATGGTGGACCACAACACCAGCCTGAGGATGTTGGTCCTTGGAGAGTACATGGGTAAATTGAGATGTCTTGATAACACGGGTGTTAACAGCTGAGTTGTATCACATCATTTTCGTGTAACCCAGGGCATAAAGTAGTCTCTTCAGATGTTCTTTTTTGAAAACTGAAAGTGTTGACAGGCACTTCTAGTCAGCGAAATGGCACTTTTTTCTACTAAAATTTAGCAGTAGTGAGAAGTCTGAAGTGGGCATAACATTTTGGATTTCAGAAATAAAATCCTGTAACAGATGTGCCCTGACTTATTTAAATACCAAAGTTCAATTAGCACCTTGTCCATTACTTGCTTTACTTCAGCAGAAGACTGAACATCATTTGTATTTGATGAGTCAAGAGGGGGGACGAAGCCCAGTGGTACAGCACTCGGTCAGTGCACGGTCAGGGTGGGATCGATGCTCATCAGTGGGCCCATTGGGCTATTTCTCATTCCAGCCAGTACACCATGACTGGTATATCAAAGGCCGTGGTATGTACTACCCTGTCTTGGTGATGATGCATATAAAAGATATCAGACTGACCGCACATCGAGGGAGCGCTTTACAACTGGGCTACATGATACATCCCGCCCTCCTCTGAGTCAGAATTACCAAATATTTGACATCCAATAGCCGATGATTAATTGATCAATGTGCTCTAGTGGTGTCGTTAAACAAAACAAACAAGCAAAAAAATCATTTTAGTACCAGTAATGGCAGAAAATACTATTACTTTCATTTTAATATAACAAGGACATGCTATAGTAAAGTATGAATCAAACTTATGTTTTTGCTTGTTACAATGTATGAAAATCTGTAGTAACATTATAATGACCTGCTATTCTGTACAAGTAACTTGCATAACAAACATCAAGAGCTGAATTTACGCAGACAGTTTTTCTCAAATACAGGTGTTTAAGCATTGTAATTCTTAAATGCAGGTCTTTAAGCATTGTAAATACCTGCATTTTAACTCTTGTAAATCAAAAACAGGCTTTGTAAATTCGGCCCCAAGTTGTCTTTTATAGGTGAAAAATTATCATATTGACAATGTAATATCCCCACATTAACAGTTTACACAGACAGTTTGAAACAGGTTATACTATACATGACAACATCACACCTGACAGGTGTGATCACACCTGCCAGGTATAATAATGCAAGAAATGGCAAATCATATTCATATGGTCCGTTTCAAACATGCAGGTGTCTTGATACAGCTTGTAATTTGTCATCTATAAAAGGCATTTTTTAAATGCTTATTGTGCATTTTATTTGTTGTAATAGGTCATTATACTGCTAATACATTTTTCAAGTTTTAATTTCAGGAATTTTCATGAATAATATGCAATAAGCAAAAATATGGATTTTATCAGTTTCTTAATATTTTTGCATTTTTAAAAATTAATTGAAAATTCGACTGTTTAACTTACATTTTATTACCAAAAGTGATAGCATTTGATAATGAAATATTGCGATTCAGACTGAGTGTATATTCAGAACTTTTATGACCATTGTAATTTGAAGGTCTTTTCCATGGAACTAATATTACCAATTGAATGTCTCCTATTTCTTGAAAGAAATACCTGCATGGCTTTAATCTGATTGTGGAACCTTGAACATGGCTTATCCCACTTTGTAATGATGTCACTAGATGTCACTAAATGATTGCGATAGATTTACCCTATTACTGTTATTTTAACATACTAGTTGTCATAACAGAATATTGCTATTCTTAATAGCTTCATCTTTACAACAGACCTGTCCTTTTATATGGATATTCTGCATTATTTTTCCCCTTTGAGTGGAACTCTCTTTTACCATTGGGGGGGGGGGGGGGGGGGGGGGGGG
The DNA here is from genome assembly GCF_016097555.1 of Gigantopelta aegis. NCBI lineage: Eukaryota > Metazoa > Mollusca > Gastropoda > Neomphalida > Peltospiridae > Gigantopelta > Gigantopelta aegis. The sequence goes on from NC_054701.1 coordinate 86,954,366, forward strand.
GGGGGGGGGGGGTGGGTGTGGGGCAGTTATTGAATTTAAGAGCCACTTCTAGATTTCAAGGGAAGCACTGAAGTGGGTTAGTGGATTTTACTGGCATGACAGGCTTGCTATGAACACAACAAATGATAGAGAGAGACATCACATATTGTAGGCCTCTGGGAATTGAAAATTGGTGTAAACCATTTATCGATTGCACAAAACCAAATTCCAGTAACTGATTTGTTTTTTGCATAACCCATCATGACCATGTATATGTCATGACCATGTATATGATATCCTAAATTTATTGTGCAATTGAAAAATGGGTTACACAAAACCAGATTTACAAGAGCGATATGCAAACAAAACTATTGTTCTGACCATTTTTAGAGTCTGACATTGGATCAGCTATCGGATTCTTAAGGATGTGGGAACCACTGGTCTTGATATATCTTGGCCGTGTAATAAACAAAAGAGTGACCAGTGTGTGGGTGATAGACAGGCGGAGGCTGTCATACATGCTGCTGTCCCTGTTGTTCCAGCTCTGTAGATACATCTTTCCTTTGATTAGGCTATCTCTGTCGGCAGCGACTCCGTCCAGTTAGAGAATCATGGGGCTCATTACTCAGACATGATTCAAACCTTGTCAGCAAATTAAAGTGAGGGATTATCTCGGGGAATGCGTTTGGCTTAAGAGAGATGATCTTTGATTAAGTGGGCATGCTGGGATCTGCGGGCTCTGATAGCGGTAAAAGGACCACTCATACGCACTTCGGTAAAGTAATAGGTTTTTGTCTTTTAGCTGAAAGGTCTCGTGAATTAAGTTTGTGAAAGGCTTAAGAAGACATTAACTTAATTGAAGCTGTTTTCATCTCTGTGTAATTTGCTGCTTCTGCGGAAGTATAATAATGGATGGGGTTCATGAACAAAGATACATGGACATGCACCAATACTTGTGGTGATGGTGGTTAATTTACATTAGTGCAAAGTTGAATAGACAGTGCTTCAATATGTTTTAATTGTTTTAAGACAGTGTTTCTGCCAGTTATTTAATTGAATGCAACCACAGTCAACAGGGGATATGGGGGGGCCTCCCCCAGAAAGACCCCCTTCCCCCAGAAAGAAAAATGGGTTACGTTTTTGGGTTAGGGTTAAGAAAATCATACATTAATGATAAGAGTAATAAATTTTGTTAAAAGGTTAACTTCAAAAAACTAAAATCTGCAAAAAAAATTGGATATGGCGCTATACCTGTTTTATCCTCTGGCAGAAACCCTGGTATACCAAACAACGTCATCTGATGTTGAATGTAATTTTATAAGCCTGCAATGAAAAGAGTATAAAAGATTTTCCCTGTTTTTAAACATTTATTGAAATAAACCTGCTATGAAAATGGAATTTTGTCCCTTCTTTAAAAGTTTTATTGATTAAATCTGCAATGAAAATTGTGTAATACTTTGCCGTCATCTTCAAATATGCGTTGACATAAAACCTGTAATAAAACTGGTATAACATTTTGTTCCTTGAATGTTTTATTGAATATAATGTTAAAATATTGGCTGCTTTATTTATAGCACACGACTATTAAGTATAAGATGGACAACAAAATTTTATTACTTCCAGCGAACTGGCATTATTATGGAGTCTAGTCCAGCTATGAAATGAAAGAATGGACTTAATGAAAATTTAAGTGATCACATAAAGGGTTCTTCTTGGTTAGAGAGGTGCGCAACTCCAAGCAGATAATTGCATTCCCGTGACAGTTGTGATGGCTTGCGGTCAGTAACGGTCAGTTCATTTGGTGGTCCGTTTAGGAGGGGACACTTTGAGTTAGAATGACAATTAAAACTGGCTTCAAGCCGTAGGGGCCTCCTGGCCATTGTGTGCCGGGTGAGTCCCCCTTGACTGGACATGTCCTTCAAGGCATGTTTTAATGATTGTCTCCCAACTGCTGCATGATAAATTAGCTTTCAGTCATTGTGTCCGTGGAAAAGACCAACTGCCATTTGTTTACATTAGAGTTTTGAATCCAATGTGCAGTGTTTGCAATGTCTTCAAGCCTGTCCTGGATGATAAATAACCTTTGTGCATTCACATGCGTATCCGGGGATATTGTTGGTGCAGTATCAGGTCATCATGCAGCATATTCCCCCCATGTGACAATAAAGTTGACAAATTGTATTGAAGGGTTTTTCGGGGTTTTTTCTGTTTTTGTTTTTGTTTGGTCCAAGCTAAATTGTGGAAGTTTTCTTCCTTGAAAATTAAGAATCTAGTCTTGTATACTGGTACTGATTAGGGTCTCTACAAGTAATTGAATACTCGGGCACGGGCTGAGTCTAGCAAGACTCGAGTCCATTAACAGGACTCGAGTATTCTTACAAGGAAGAGCACTCTCATTTAATTATATTTTTTACGTCATTTTGCCATATGTTTGCCACCGGTTACATTATAGGGATATGAGACATGGGGGGGGGGGGGGGGGAGACAAAAGTCGAATGTGTGGAATGCAAAACAATGACATGATTTGGCATCCATTTTTAGTGCTGGAATAAAGATGTATAATGCTATTTTACTTTACTCCTTTGTCTCATTATCATTTAATGTAAGTGTCAGATACTCGGGTCCGGGTCAAGTTTGACCTTTGAGTACTCGAGTCTAATATTTTGGACTCATGGAGGCCCTAGAACTGATGGGTGTAGTTTGGAGTTGTTTAAAGTGACAGACCTAGTTTTTAAACTCTACTGTGTATTCTTCACTATTAGATCCATTTTCGATTTAAAGGGACATTCCTGAGTTTGCAGCAATTTTTAAGATGTTATCGACTAACAGAGACTTTTTAACTGCATAAAATATTAGTGGCTGTATATTAAACGTGTTTCTGACCGTTCTAATATTTGTACTAAGTTAAATTACATTTGATTTCCTAAAATATTGTTTTTTTGTACGTACGAAATTATTTGAAGACAAAATCCAGTTTGAGCTTCTTACAAATATTAAAACGACGAGAAACATATAGTATATACAGACACTGATATTCTAAACAAGAAAATATATTTCATATGTAAGTTTAATCGTATAAATATTCAGACGGAAGCATCTTACAATGCAGCAAACTCAGGAATGTCCCTTTAATTAAATCAGACGTTACTTACATTTTATTGTTTAGATTATCATTTTTTGTATATCCAAGTGTTTTTGGTCATCCTGGTGTTTGTAATATCTCAAAATGCAGTTTCCATAATACTAAAAACATATACCTCAGAGAAGTAATGGTTATATACACAAGCTCAAGACTGTTTTTAGTGGGTATTTTCCCATTTCAACGTACTTTATTGTAAGTTTATATGAATGTGTTACAGGTTTGTAGATTAACCAAACTTAGTATCCATTTTCAGGGGCTGAAACTACTAAGGTCTGCACCTTTAATGTTTTATTTCATATCTGATGACTAAGCTGTAATTTCCCTAACACAACTGATGGTTTGCTGCAGTGCAAAAAGAATCAGGGCAATTTAACAAACTAGTAAGTCTGACTAGTAAGTATTATCCAGCTACACAAAAAGGGCGTAAAGAGCCAGTTGCCCCCACTTGGTACGGCCCTGGAGGATGAGATGTTAGTGATAAAATGATTTTTTGGCACTGTTAAAATCTCCCATCAGCAATTAATGTTTTGTACACCGATAGATGTTTGAATGCAGTAATGGTTTTGATTGATAAGAGTGGATTTTTCTTGAACATGTAGTGATAAACACATACCTCATAATGATATAGATGGACCTCATAATGATAATTACACGTACATCCATGTGATAAGTTCGAATGATACCAGTGGGATTACATATGTAAGTTAAAATGCTTTGATAAGCATGGTTTTTAATGCTCTGTTCCACTCATAGTAATTTGCTAGATTTCTTATACACAGATATTTCTGGGAGGACTTGTTTCTGATTTGCATCAGTGAATTATATTAACAGGATTATTTTTTCAACTGTACACATGAAGTATAGCTATACCAAAATATAAGCAGTCTGTCATAGTGAAAAAAACTACTGTAACAAAACAAAAAAAGCCATTTCAGAAACTTGATTTTATTATGAGTTATGGTTTTATTGACCACATGCTGTCATGGAATTGTCAGAGAGTTGATGTATTTTTGTTAATAGCTAGTCAGATAGTTTCTGCTGACACAAGCAAAAAACCCCACCATCCTATAATAAACACCTACAGTGAAACCTCTTTGAACTGGACACCCACAGGACTAAATAAAAAAAATCTAGTTTTAGAGTATCCAGTTTAGAAAGGTTCTGTTTTGTCCTGATCGATATTTAAAAAGAGACTGAAAAACATCCGGTTTTGAGGGAATTCCAGTTTACAGAGGGTCTGGTTTAGAGGGATTTCATTGTATACATTATTCAGAGCTGTACTGTATGGTAGTATGTAATAGTATGGCAAAATCTGTTTTATGAAATAAAACTTGGAAAAGAATAATCTATTATATACAATATACATTCTAAGTCTAATATCTGTATTATATGCATTTTACATTCTAAGTTTTAAGTTAAAGCTGTTTCTGTTATGCATATACAAAAATAATAGATACAATAGATAAAAATAGATAATATATTGTATTGTACCCCATCCCAGGAAGTACTGTATAGGTGGTAATCCAGGGGCATAGGGTTTTGCTGACCTCTCTTTGTATAAGTTCATATAAAAGACCCATTGCAGGTAATTAAAAATAACAGCATATATGACAATGTAGGCGATGATACATTCACGGCATAACCTATTCCAGTTGCGGTGTAATTCCATTGCTGAAGAAGTATCTCAGACATGATCATTTATCCTGTTTGTGGGATGGTGCATATAAAGGATTCCTTGCTACTAATGGACAAATGCAGCAGGTTTCTGAGACTATGTGTCAAAGTGACCAAATGCAGCAGGTTTCTGAGACTATGTGTCAAAGTGACCAAATGTAGCAGGTTTCTGAGACTATGTGTCAAAGTGACCAAATGTAGCAGGTTTCTGAGACTATGTGTCAAAGTGACCAAATGTAGCAGGTTTCTGAGACTATGTGTCAAAGTGACCAAATGTAGGAGGTTTCTGAGACTATGTGTCAAAGTGACCAAATGTAGGAGGTTTCTGAGACTATGTGTCAAAGTGACCAAATGCAGCAGGTTTCTGAGACTATGTGTCAAAGTGACCAAATGTAGGAGGTTTCTGAGACTATGTGTCAAAGTGACCAAATGCAGCAGGTTTCTGAGACTATGTGTCAAAGTGACCAAATGCAGCAGGTTTCTGAGACTATGTGTCAAAGTGACCAAATGTAGCAGGTTTCTGAGACTATGTGTCAAAGTGACCAAATGCAGCAGGTTTCTGAGACAATGTGTCAAAGTGACCAAATGTAGCAGGTTTCTGAGACTATGTGTCAAAGTGACCAAATGTAGCAGGTTTCTGAGACTATGTGTCAAAGTGACCAAATGTAGCAGGTTTCTGAGACTATGTGTCAAAGTGACCAAATGTAGCAGGTTTCTGAGACTATGTGTCAAAGTGACCAAATGCAGCAGGTTTCTGAGACTATGTGTCAAAGTGACCAAATGCAGCAGGTTTCTGAGACTATGTGTCAAAGTGACCAAATGTAGCAGGTTTCTGAGACTATGTGTCAAAGTGACCAAATGTTGGACATGTAATAAGCACTGAGTAATAAATGAATGTGCTTTAGTGGTGCCATTAAACAAAACAAACTAGAATAAACATTCTCAAGTACCAATCATAGCTTTGCTTAAAACATCCTCTTCACTCTGACTTGTGCAGAGATACGACTTTGATTTTGTCATTCAGATTTATATCCTTGCAAATTTTGTGGAGTAGAATATATGTCCAGGCGGACTCATGCAATATGATAAAACTGGTGTTTGGGGTTTTTTCTATTTTCATCAAAACTATAAAAGAAATGCAAGTTTAGTTGAATTAGCTGGTTGTGCTGTAGGCAATGGTTAACAAAAATGGCCTAATAATTTATTTATGTTTTTAAATTCCATTTTTCTGAAACTGGCTACTATGAAAACATGTTCACCCAGTAGCAAATAATTGCAAAACGCCCGGTAGCTGTTTTTATTTTATGATATCACTAGAATTATTTTTTTTAACTTACAAGTCTAATACTCCTGCTTCCATTAAAACTGCATTTAGAATTTAAAATAAAACATACATCATGTTTAAAAGATTGATATGTCATTGCAGTGATTACACAATCACTGTTTGTTTGTGCTTGCTCTGCTGAATCATATTTTGGAATCTTAATTCATTTTTCATTCATGTAATGATGCTTCAGAAATCTATTTTGGCTGTTTGCCATTTTAAGAGGTATTTATGCAGGTACCTCTGTCAATATATGCATACACTGTAATGTTTGGAATATTAAAACATTTGCGATCGATTGGTCTGTACATCTTCAACAACTGTACGGTACATTTCCTGCAGATAAGAAATCTTAGCAATAATCACTCTGTTATTTCTTGCACAATACAAACATTATACTTGCACTGAAAACAATCTCCTGTTGTATTTCACTGATGTAAAAGATGCTGCCTTGAATAGCTTTATGTATTACTGTTATCAGATATGTTATCTGAGCTTCTAAGACAATACTAGCATCCAACGACAGAAAGTAGTAACTAATTTTTATCTTGTTTTGATAACAAACTATAAAAACCTTTGTTGTGAATGATTAATGACCAGTTGATTGCAGAAACAAGACTGTTGATTAAACTTGTAATTGATTTTAAGCGGTTTTTTTTCAGTGAATATGTGTTGTTTAGGGGTTGGAAAGTAACTTGGTCACTGGTAGTGCTAGTTTCTGGCTTTGTGATCAGGAAGAGTCTGTTAAGCTAACTGTAGTTCAGTTAGTAATAATTCATTGCAAAAGTTATCTGGCCATAATTTAGTAACTTGAACAATGTTAAATCTCAATTCTGACCAAAATGTTAGTTACTAGGTTTTGTAATTGGACACCAAATTATAATTAACATGTTGAATAACACTGCTGAGGTACATTTACAAGGAACATTTTGTTTTTTAAATTTTGATTAGCAACATTTCTAGTCAGTTGAAAATTTATAAACAACTACTGTTTACTATTTTAAATTTGTGTGGTGATCTCTGAAACTTGCTTAGCGAATCATAAAATGATACTGAAAAAATATTTCCCTGATTTATTAACAAATCATTTATGGATGTCAAACATTTAAAAATTCTAACTTATAATCTTTATAGGATTCGACTACATTTTTCCATTAGCAGCAAGAGATTTTTTATATGCACTTTTAACAGATGAGAACATTCTATGGTGGGCTGTAGTGAACGATGTGTGAAATGCACACAGTGTGTAGGAGATTCCCATGTGTCTGTCCACCCACTTCCATGAAACTTCCATAAACATAGGCAGTACTTTATTGATTGGTTATCAGTAATGTAGCTGATCTTACCCAGTATAGGAAGTAGCCCAAGCAGGATTGGTGTCATATGGGTTACCTCAAGGGCAGCTCAGACCCTAGTTCAAGAACATGAAAATGGATTAATTTGGTTACTCTACAAACCTGTAAACATCATGATAAATTTACAATAGGGTAAAAATTAAGAGTGTGATGTTGAAATGGGGAAATACCCTTAAAACAGACTAGAAATCATCTCCATAAGCATTATTTCTCGGAAGTATATGTGGTTTTAAAAATATGAACAAATTAATTTTGTGGTTTTAGGATGACCAAGAACACTTCAGATGTACGGAAATGGATAATATAAACAATAAAATGTGTAATATCTCATTTAAATCATTAACATGTACTGGCAGTTTGGTATTATTTAGTGTTTTAAGTACCTTCCTGCAATATGGTAAGAAGATACAGTATCTTTAAGACAAGGTACCTGGATATCACTGTTGTCTAATTATCCTGTAAACAATAGGCTATAGATACAGTACCTTTAAGACAAGGTACCTGTATATCACTGTTGTCTAATTATCCTGTAAACAGTAGACTATAGATACAGTACCTTTAAGACAAGGTACCTAGATATCACTGTTGTCTAATTATCCTGTAAACAATAGGCTATAGATACAGTACCTTTAAGACAAGGTACCTGTATATCACTGTTGTCTAATTATCCTGTAAACAATAGGCTATAGATACAGTACCTTTAAGACAAGGTACCTGTATATCACTGTTGTCTAATTATCCTGTAAACAATAGGCTATAGATACAGTACCTTTAAGACAAGGTACCTGTATATCACTGTTGTCTAATTATCCTGTAAACAATAGACTATAGATACAGTACCTTTAAGACAAGGTACCTGTATATCACTGTTGTCTAATTATCCTGTAAACAATAGGCTATAGATACAGTACCTTTAAGACAAGGTACCTTGATATCACTGTTGTCTAATTATCCTGTAAACAGTAGGCTATAGATACAGTACCTTTAAGACAAGGTACCTGTATATCACTGTTGTCTAATTATCCTGTAAACAGTAGACTATAGATACAGTACCTTTAAGACAAGGTACCTGTATATCACTGTTGTCTAATTATCCTGTAAACAGTAGACTATAGATACAGTACCTTTAAGACAAGGTACCTGTATATCACTGTTGTCTAATTATCCTGTAAACAGTAGACTATAGATACAGTACCTTTAAGACAAGGTACCTGTATATCACTGTTGTCTAATTATCCTGTAAACAGTAGACTATTGATACAGTACCTTTAAGACAAGGTACCTGTATATCATTGTTGTCTAATTATCCTGTAAACAGTAGACTATAGATACAGTACCTTTAAGACAAGGTACCTGTATATCACTGTTGTCTAATTATCCTGTAAACAGTAGACTATGCTAGATGCAGTACCTTTAAGACAAGGTACCTGTATATCACTGTTGTCTAATTATCCTGTAAACAGTAGACTATAGATACAGTACCTTTAAGACAAGGTACCTGTATATCATTGTTGTCTAATTATCCTGTAAACAGTAGACTATTGATACAGTACCTTTAAGACAAGGTACCTGTATATCACTGTTGTCTAATTATCCTGTAAACAGTAGACTATGCTAGATGCACAGGTTAACTGAAGAATACTTTGAACAAAAAAGAGGTATTTGGGTTTTTTAATCTTTTCTTTTTTCCCCTTGAAAATTACATTCATAATTTATTTCAACTCACAAATAACTATTTCTGTTCCTACAAGAGCACTCATTTGAACATGTCTATTACCATTAGACTATAAAGACAAGCTACCACAGCCATTTTGTGGTAAATACTCGGCATCAAGACAATTTTCTTCTTCATCAATTTCCATTTCCACCAGTCAAGCAAGGGCAAAGCACTCAAGAAAAAAGTTTAAACATTTTATAATTAAACAAGGGGATGCTAAAGATGCCCTTCATCTTTGGGGGGTCACAGCACATTAAGATGTCCGCAGTGATTGCCTCATCTAGTATTGGATGTACTGGTCACATGATGCACCATGTTACGTCTTCTGGCGCCACTCTCTGTATGAGAGATTAATTTAGTTAATTAAGTATGATCGGATTTTCAGATGCATTGTCCAGCTTAGACGGTACTGAACTTTATTTTCTGTATTGATCTGTGAAGTCACTTTGCTGGTCGGCCTTCACAGAGTTGTCTTGTTCAGCCACGAGCATGTCTTAATCGGAGAAGGAAAGCTTTTGTCGCCGCGGAACGTCTTTAAATGTGAGCCGGGTTAATTGTGGCTATCTATGGCTGTGTAGATCAAAAAGGGCTCAAAAAGAGTTGTGATGTTTTTTGGGGTTTATAGACCACATGTTTAAAAGGTTTGGAGCCATATTAGATTGTTTCATGGAAACAAAAGTGAAGTAATTTTTGGTTGATTTCACCCTTTTTACATGCACTACTAAATTATTGATGTTAATTGGAATTTATCGTTAATTAAAAGTTGTTGTGTTTTTAAAATCTATAATGAAGTGGAAAGAGTATTTCCTTTAATGCAGTCACATTACCTTTGGTAAGCAGACATCTGTTTTAAGAGGTCAACATATTATGACCCAAATCATGTAATATGCATTAGGTAGCTATTCAATATGGTTCAATACATCATTAAATAAAACATTTCTTATTTTTTTCTTATCCTTTTTCTGTTCAGCATGGGTTTGTATGTATGCAGTGTTGTTTGACATATTTCACTGTTATGGCCCGATCACACTGGCCCGAATGCCATTCTGTTTATTTTCCGAATAGGAATTTAGATGTTCGGGGAGCGAACGGATCATATTCGGGAAGCATTCGGTGTGTTCTAGGAACATACTGGCTGTTCAGCTCCGTACGGATGCATACGGAACAGCATTCGGTAGCTCCAAAAATTTGTTGTGCATGTTCAAAATAATTTTCATCGACCATCCGAATGTGGCGTCCATGTGTATTCGGGAAGTATTTGGGAAGCATTCTAGGAGCATACGGCATGTACGGAAAACGTTCGGGAAGTATGCGTCTAGTTCTTGGTGCATTCGGAATGAAAATTTGGAGGTGCTGGGTTCCATATGCTTTCCGAACACCCCGAATGGACCTAGAACATGACGAATGCTTTCCGAACGTTTTCAGTATCCTTTCCGGATTTTTTTCATTTATGTATAACGAATAGCCAGAACCCTTCCAGTATTCTTTCAGAACATTTTCCGAACTGCTCGTACACTTCCAGAATGCACAGTATGTTCCGTATGCTTTCCGAACACCCTGAATGGATATAGAACATGACGAACACTTTCCGAACGCTTTCCGAACCCTTGCGGAAAGCATGCGGAAAGAGTTCGGTCCATTCTAGGTCGATTCGCCGTGTTTGGAAAGCATACGGAAAGCGTTCGGAAAGGAAACCTTTCGAAGTCAACATGCGGGAAGTATTCGGTCTATTCTGAAAGCATTCTGAAACCATACTAAAAACATTCGGAAAACAAACGGAAAGCATCTGGTGATACATTGGGGAAAACACATTTGGAGGGACATTCGGCCAGTTTAAAAAATCACACCACTTTCGTATACGGAAAACAAACGGAAGCTCATTTGGGCCAGTATGATCGCCCCATTACTTCAAAGATGAACAGACTGGTCTTGGTGGTGTCGTGGTTAAACCATTGGACATAAGGCTGGTAGGTACAGGGTTTGCAGCTCGGTGTCGGCTTTCACCCAGAGCCAGTTTTAATGACTCAGTGGTGTAAGACCACTACACCAACTTCTCTCTCACTAACAACTAACAACTAACTATTAACCCTCTGTCCTGGACTGACAGCCCAGATAGATGAAGTATGTGTCCAGGACAGTGTGCTTGAACATTAATTGGATATAAGCACGGAAATAAGTTAAAATGAAAAGGATAGATGAACAATCATATTCTTGTTGATCAGTTAAAACACAAGTTCTATTTCAAATAATATGTTGGTAATATGCCAAATTGTGATGTGGTTTTATATACATGTGTGAACAAGGTCATTGGTTAGTAAAAGTGTATTAGTCCCCTACCGCTCCAACTGAAGGGGACTGTAGGCTTTGTCTGTAGCTTTATCATGTACTGTTACAGATCAGTTTTGATAGATATTAGATATTTGATAGAGTTATTTGTTTTCCAGACTCTTTGTTTTAGAATGCCTTGAGTTATTGACCTGAAATTTTGTGTATAGCTTTATTATGTACTATTACAGATTAAGTTTGACTTTCATGGCAATTTACCTATTTTGAATTTAGGAGATGTGAACATTCGTTGGCTCAGGTAGGGGACATGTACCGGTATTGCTTTAGCAGTACTCTCAGAATGCTTGTTTTGTTTAATGGTACCCACTAGAGCACATGCATTTATTAATCATCGGACGTTGAATGTCAAACATTTGGTAACTGTTGTCATATAGTCTTAGAGAGGAAGTTTGCTACATTTTTCCATTAATAGCAAGGGGTCTTTTATATGCATCATCCCGCAGACAGGATAACACATAACATAGACTTTGATATACCAGTCGTGGTGTACTGACTGGATGGAGAAATAGACCAATAGGCCTACAGATGGGGGTCGATCCCAGACCGACTGCACATCAGGCAAGTGCTTTACCACTTGACTACATCCTGTCCCTGTTGGTTAGTAGATCTATAAGCACTAAGCTACTTCACAGACACCTATGTTATATACCAGTGTGTGATACTTTCTCATGGAGGAAATATGAAAAACTTGGTTCCTCAATACGACTTATTAATAAGGGTTATATATAAGCATATTGATCAAAACTTATTAATGTAAAATAACACCAGCTAAAACTGACCAAAACGTCTACTAATCTTGAATTAATTTGGTTGAGTATACAAAGTGAGTTACAAGAGGCATCTCAGGAGAGTGAGCGATGATGGTCATGAGCTAGACTGGTTTTTTCATATAACATTAGATGAATCTAATGTGATAGATGTTGGTACCAATCAAATTGTTCGCATGTGCTCACCATCCAGAACGCACCATACATGTAGGTGAACAGCAACCATACTTACCAGTCACATTTTTATTTTTTAGATTCCGAACTGGACCGGGTGTGATTCCGAGCAAAGTCCCGCGTGACACGGAGAATCTTGTCCTAGTTCTGAATGGACGGGAGACGTCAAAGATAGATTTCGCCAAACTCTGGCTGGATTTTCTACCCACTCTGCCCAACCTGAAAAACGCTGCCGTGATCATCCTGGGCAATGAGCAGTGCAGAAACGACTGGTTGAAGCCTTACCTCCGGTCAAAGGGAGGACCGGTCAAGTTGTTCTTCCTGACCTATGACAGCCCGGACATCGACAATACAGACTTCTATCAGTGGCCAGTCGGTGTTGCCACGTAAGAACATTTTATTTACTTTTTAGATTTTTAGGGCCCAAAAATATGAAAGGTGATAATCATACATTGATTTTAGATGTCTTGAATACAGAACAAATAAGATGCATGCGAATGGCTAAATATCTGCATATTTTATCATTAACAATTGTTTAGGAAGGTTACATGTCACTTGCGTAGGAAGCACACTTTTCAGATATTTTGCTTTATATTTGCTTTATAATAGTGCAAAAGTGTGTAAATATAAAAGTGTTCTCTCCCCCCCCCCCCCACACACACACACACACTTTTTGGCACCTTCCTACGCCACTGCATGTGTCTACAGGATAAATATTTTTTTTATAAATTTAACTATTAAATTAATTTCATCAGTGTGTTGTCAGCCTTAAAAAAGCTGAATGATTCAAGTCTCATGTAGTGGTGTTTGTATATAATGTGCTGTTACTGGAAAGGACCGGTTTCATTTATCTTCTGTACTCGGTTCATAGAGTGTGCACTCTTAAACAGACGGTTTCTGATTTGAATTTCCTTGTTACTTCATCAGTGGAGTGCTCATCTGTTACGTTTGTGGAAGCTGGGTTGTTTGTTACATATAAATATATTAAAAGCAAAGAACTAAATTTGCCAATATCGGATGTGATCATCATGTTCAAAAATATAACTCAGTAGTCCATGGTGTGAGCTTGGGAACCATCTGATGTAAGGGAGACAACTCTTTAGTACTTTGGTAATATATTCTAGAAAATATTTCACAATGATTATCATAGGCATCAGATAAAGTCAACAATCTGAAGGATGGAATGTTTTTGGTTTTGTTTAATGGTACCACTAGAGCACATTGATTTATTAATCATAGGCTGTTGGATGTCACACATTTGGTAATTTGACATATTTCCCACTACATTTTTCCATTAGTAGGAAGGGATCTTGTAAATGCACCATCCCACAGACAGGACAGCACATACCACAATTCTGGGATTAATCCTAGCATGACCATGCATCAAGTGAGCACTTTACCATGGGGCTACATTCTGGCCACTGAACGATGGAGTGCAATGATTAATTCACCTTTCGGGGCAGTCGTGGTTACCGTTAACATATTCTGGTCACTGAACGATGGAGTGCAATGATTAATTCACCTTTCGGGGGGAGTGGTGGTTACCGTTAACATATTCTGGTCACTGAACGATGGAGTGCAATGATTAATTCACCTTTCGGGGGAGTGGTGGTTACTGTTAACATATTCTGGTCACTGAACGATGGAGTGCAATGATTAATTCACCTTTCGGGGGAGTGGTGGTTACTGTTAACATATTCTGGTCACTGAACGATGGAGTGCAATGATTAATTCACCTTTCGGGGGAGTGGTGGTTACTGTTAACATATTCCGCCCACTGAACGATGGAGTGCAATGATTAATTCACCTTTCGGGGCAGTGGTGGTTACCGTTAACATGTTCCGCCACTGAACGATGGAGTGCAATGATTAATTCACCTTTCGGGGGAGTGGTGGTTACCGTTAACATATTCTGCCCACTGAACGATGGAGTGCAATGATTAATTCACCTTTCGGGGGAGTGGTGGTTACCGTTAACATATTCTGCCCACTGAACGATGGAGTGCAGTGATTAATTCACCCTTTGGGGGAGTGGTGGTTACCGTTAACATATTCTGGTCACTGAACGATGGAGTGCAATGATTAATTCACCTTTCGGGGGAGTGGTGGTTACCGTTAACATATTCTGGTCACTGAACGATGGAGTGCAATGATTAATTCACCTTTCGGGGGAGTGGTGGTTACCGTTAACATATTCTGGTCACTGAACGATGGAGTGCAATGATCAATTCACCTTTCGGGGGAGTGGTGGTTACCGTTAACATATTCCGCCCACTGAACGATGGAGTGCAATGATTAATTCACCCTTTGGGGGAGTGGTGGTTACCGTTAACATATTCTGGTCACTGAACGATGGAGTGCAATGATTAATTCACCTTTCGGGGGAGTGGTGGTTACCGTTAATATATTCTGGTCACTGAATGATGGAGTGCAATGATTAATTCACCTTTCGGGGGAGTGGTGGTTACCGTTAACATATTCTGGTCACTGAACGATGGAGTGCAATGATTAATTCACCTTTCGGGGGAGTGGTGGTTACCGTTAACATATTCTGGTCACTGAACGATGGAGTGCAATGATTAATTCACCCTTTGGGGGAGTGGTGGTTACCGTTAACATATTCTGGTCACTGAACGATGGAGTGCAATGATTAATTCACCTTTCAAGGGGGGGGGGGGGGGGTTACCGTTAACATATTCTGGCCACTTTGGTTTGAAAACTGAGAGTGACCAGCACGTCCCTCCATCATCTATGATTGTTCTGTGGTTTGTTTGTGTAAATGTGTTGAAAAGTTAAACCAGTTGACTGTGTTTTCAGGTACCGCGAGTTCCCCAAGGTGGACAGTGCCCATCTGCCTCTGACGACCCACAGGAAGTATCTGAGCAACTTCCTGGGCACCATTTACAAGAACTCATCACGTGAAGTCCTCCTCAAAACTCTGGAGGCAAGTCCACATCAGAAGAGATGCTACATCAAACCTCGGATGGTGTAAGTTATAGTCTGTAGTCTGTGGCAAAAGGAAACCGATGAATTAACACATAACTATAATGAATAATACTAAAATTCGTGAATACCAACTGTCAGAATTTTTTTTTTCAATAATAAATTTCATTGTAAATAAAAACGTTTTTTCACAGATTACCATCAAATTGTATCGATTAAATCTTGTTGCAGGAATGAAAAGTTAAAGTTTATTTTGTTTAATGGTACCACTAGTTACATCATCGGCTATAGGATGTCAAACATTTGGAAATTCTGACATATATTCTTGGAGAGGAAATCTGCTTCCATTAGAAGCAAGGGATATTATATGTGTACCATGCTACAGACAGGATATCACATACCATGGTATTTGATCAATCTTAGACTGACCATGCATCAGGCGAGCGCTGTACTGCTAGTCTACATCCGACCCTTATGCAGGAATGACAGTAAATGCTGGAACAGTCAAGGAATTATGAGTAATCAGTACACAGATCTGTATATGCAATTGCTTTACTGTGTCTGTTACAGCAGTTGCCTTCATATGTAAATATATTGCAAAAAGAGAAAAATTCTTGAAATTACAGTTGAAAAAAAATAGATGAGATATCTTTAAACAAACATTCCTTTCCTTTCCAACAAGCCATAGTTTAAAATGTAGTCAGATGATATTAAACATGTTTTCCTTTTCTTCCATTTCAGGTGGCTGCCTCAAGAATCGGACGAAACCCGTGAGGACTACTTACGAGCCCTGGCTCAGAGCGACTTAACCCTGAACCCTGTCGGCATCAACACCGAGTGTTACCGGATCTACGAGGCGATGTCGTATGGATCTGTTCCCGTGGTGGAGGACATCATGACCCCTGGCTCCTGCGGCCCATCTAGCGCCTCAGAGGTTGCTCCTTTAAGGCTCCTCAAAGAATTCAATGCTCCGATAATCTTTATCAAGAACTGGAGTCAGCTGCACGACATCTTGGAGAAGGAGACCCGCATGACGCACGAAGATAAGATCAAGAGACGGCAGAAATTAATTCAGTGGTACGAGAATTTTAAATACCTGATGAGAGAGAGACTAGTTAGGGTTTTAGAAGAAAGGTTTTTCAACATAAAGCGGTAGTGTGCACTGACCACCGTTTAGGGTTTATTGTTAATTAATTAATTAAGTTGTTACCGTGGTAACATACCTAAAGTCTTTCATCTCTCTGCTGGCCAGCATGTTTGGTTTCCATTCACATATCAAGGGGAATAACTAGGTTGTTACAGGAAGAGGTTACTCAAATTGGATTGGTTGAAATTTGGTGCTGCATGGATGACCCAAGCCAGTATATGTTCTAGTAATAATATGTGAATATTACTGCGGACTCTCTTATTTCTTGGGTGGCAATTTTTGTGTTTTTATTGAATAATCTTTAATTGTTCATTGTTATGAGGCTAAACATTTCTTGATAGTGTATTACTATTAAGAAAATAAATAAACTACTCCATCAGAAATGCAGTTATATAGTTATATGGTTTCTTGCCTTGAGCAAAAATCCACAGAAATTGTTACTTTCAGAAAATATTGAATTTGCAGTAGGTGTTACGTGTTAACTGTTAATATTTGTTATTACACACCTTTAGATGTTAGTTATTCATGAATTTAAAATATACTCTGTTGGATTTGTGATGTTTACATAAAAAAAAAAAATTATATTAAAAATTAATATTTTTTATTGTAACTACTGATTCATACGAGATACAATTTCTTCTTTCTCTCTTCTGTTTTTGAATTTAATAATGAAAGTAATTTTACATAAAATGTTATTCATACAAGCCCACTACTAAAATGGTTGGAATGTAGTGTTGGACAAATGCCTGAGAAAGTCACTAGCCCAACAGAAGCTTTGGCTAATGCCCTATGTTTTATAGTAATAACTTCCAGTAGCCCAGAACAAAAATTCACTAGCCGGGGTCAAGGGCTATATTGGATTTGTTGAACCATGTTGATGTTGCAGTAAGATTTTTTTTTTTTAATTTGTAAAGGATGGCCAGCCATAAAGTTTCTGTTGGGTTTTTTTTGTTTTTGTTTGTTTGTTTGTTTGTTTGTGCTGAGTCATTGCATGAATCTCATCATTAAGTTGTGGTCTGTGTGTCCATTAAAACCTCTAAAATTTTATTTTACAGAACATCTAGGTTAATTGTGGTGTCTAATTGTATCATACACTATTGAATCATACACACACAGCTGAGTTAGAAGACTGACAGTTGTGTTATCGTCAGTTACTGTCAGTGTTACTTAATCATGGCGTCTAATTGAATCATACTTAGAAAGTTGAATCATACATCTACAGTTGATTTAGAATAATGATGATGGTTATCTTTAGTTACTGTCAATTAATTAGTGTATTTAAATACTTGAATCATGCACATATAGTTGAGTTGGAATGCAGACAGTGGTAAAGTTATGTTGAAATGACAAATACATGTACACAGAGGTTTTATGTGTGTTTCTTGGGGGTTTTGGTGGAGGGTTTTATGTTAACTTTTTTTTAACTGGAATGGTGGTCATTTATTTTCTTTCTGTCAGCTTACTCTTCTACTGGGCCCACGATTGGTATATCAAAGGCTGTGGTATGTACTACCCTGTCTGTTGGATGGTGCATATAAAAGATCCCTTGCTGCTAATTGAAAAGAGTAGCCCATGAAGTGATGACGGCCGGTTTCCTTTCTCAGTGTCTGTATGGTCCCTAACCATATGTCTTGATGCCATATAACCGAAAATAAAATGTGTTGAGTGCATCGTTAAATAAAACATTTCTTTCTTCCTTTCTTTCCCTCTACCGATTACATTACAGTTGTTTGTTGTGTCATCAATATGTAGTTTCTGAAACAAAACCATGTCTAACTAAGTTTAAATGTTTCCTGTGCATTACAAAACAGGACACTGAATTAAAAAAAATTATATGAATAAATAATAAATCCATCTTGTATACCAGTGTATGACAAACCATTTTTTTTATCACCAATGTGGGCTTTTCCCGTTGCAATAGTTTTTGTGGTACCGTAACTAAATTGCTGACAAAAAATGCAAGTAATGTTTTCAAAGTGTGTTAATTTTCTGTTACTACCTCCAGAATAAAATTTTTGCTACTAATATCAATTGACTGGGAAATTATTTCCAATAATTAACCATAATCATTTACAAAATATATAAATATATTATTGATTTAAACATACAGATGGTGTTTTTTGGGAGGGGTTTGGGGGGAGGTGTGGCTTGTTTTATATGTATTGTTTGTTTTCAGGCTTGGGGTGGGGTTTTTTCATAATACACATTGTTTTGTTCATTCCATCTCCTTAGAAATATGAATTGATTGTATATCAGCATTGTTAAGTGTTATTCTATGTTTTGTTTTAAGCTTTAGTTAGTAAATGTTGTTTTAAGACACTTTATATATGTAGTTGTATTTATTTACCAGGATGATATAATATGATTTAAAAAAAAAAAAATTGTTATTGGTTCAAAACAAAAACAGAGAAAATTACCTCAGATTATTTCCAGCATCCGGATTTTTATTTAATGTTATTTAAAAAGAACACAAAAACTAGCTATCAGCTATGCTTGCACTTTTGCAGCTTTGTATAAAATGTTTCTATAAAAATCATATTACAGTGTGTTTGTACACCATAAAAAAATAAAAAAAGAGTTCAGATATGTAGTTATATATTCTGCCAGGTGTTTTCTAGTAAATAAATAGATGTATGTTATTGTACTAAGTCATTTTCAGTCAGTAATTTAATATTTTATAGTCTGAACCACATTGTTAACAACTATGATAAATTATTCTCCTACGTTTAATTACCGATAAATTTTACCCACATCTTGTCCAGACAAAAATCATTAAAAAAAACATTACAATCATACAAATTCCACACACTAGATGATAAACATGTCACCTATCTCGACTTCGCTAAGATCTCCCCTGACAAAAACCATGTACGTTTTTGCTTTCTGCCATTTTACTTTTTTATGGAATACTCTTCAAGAGAGGTCGAAGCCTCCGAAGTATGTGACATAATTAATATGACGTTTTCGCGATTGCTTTTACATCATAACATGTTAGATTACATCATATCCTTTCTTGGAGAGTATTCCATAAAATGGTAAAATGGCAGACAACACAAAATTACATGCTTTTTGACCTATGTGATTTCAGCGAAGTCGATATAGGTAACATAATTATCATCTAGTATGTGGAATCTGTGTCATTGTAATGGGTTTTTTTTCAAGATTTCTGCCTGGACAAAATGTGGGGGAAATCTAATGGTAAATAAAGGTAGGTGTGTAGGCCTAGTTTATCTTGGTTGTTAACAACGTGGTTCGGACATTAGATTATTCTACAGCAGTAAATGTTAGGCATGAAAAATGATAACCGGTTTATTGAGTTGATGTCAAACCATAAAGTGGTTTACAAATGAACTTTAAAAGTAGACTTTTAATGTGATTTCTACACACTAGTTTATGGTTAATTAGTTTCCCATATTATCATATTGCATATTTTATTTCCATTGTATTATGAATACTGTACACTTCTTTTTTTGTTGCTTTTGTTGTCTAAATAATCAACCTTGTAGTACATGACATTGTACCGAACATTGTTATCTACATGCATACATTTGGGTTTTTTGTCTTAATTTTACGCAGTTTTTTATTCTACTAAATTCATGTTGAACATTCTTTCAGATTTTGTCAGTTTGGAAGACTAATGGGTGTAGGTTATAATGTTAGGCCTTTATAGTGTGTTACATATGAAAATTTATTTTTGCTGAAATACAAAACCATATATGGAATATTTGATGCTATTTATGGAATTATAACATAACAAACAAAACATTAAAGCATATTGCTAGCCTAGTAGGTATATAAGTGTGTTGGTACTGTGGACAAAAGCGTATCACTAGGTATATAAGTGTGTTGGTACTGTGGACAAAAGCGTATCACTAGGTATATAAGTGTGTTGGTACTGTGGACAAAAGCGTATCACTAGGTATATAAGTGTGTTGGTACTGTGGACAAAAGCATATCACTAGGTATATAAGTGTGTTGGTATTGTGGAGCATAACAAGTCACTATTCGTGTACAGTGAAACACTTCTAAACCGGACACCCTTGGAACCAAGACAAATGTCCGGTTTTAAGAGGTATCCGGTTTAAAGAGGTTAAGTTCTGTCCTGGTTTTTAAAAAGGTATTCTGCAAAGTGTACAGTTTTGAGGGAATTCCAGTTTATAGAGGATCCGGTCTTGAGAGGTTTCACTGTATATGGACTGTATGTTACATTGTGTATATCAAACTGTATTTATTGGTTGTCTTGTGTGCGTGCATGTCTTGTTTTGATTCATTACCTGGGTTTGTCACTAGTTAAAGAACTATTGTAAAGTCATGTCTTGTTTTGATTCATTACCTGGGTTTGTCACTAGTTAAAGAACTATTGTATAGTCATGTCTTGTTTTTAAAAATTACCTGGTATTCTGTCAAAGTTAACAGTATTGTAAAGTCCATTTATAGAGGTTTTGATTCATTACCTGGGTTTGTCACTGTATAAAGAACTGTATTGTAACATGTCTTGTTTTGATTCATTACCTGGGTTTGTCACTAGTTAAAGAACTATTGTAAAGTCATGTCTTGTTTTGATTCATTACCTGGGTTTGTCACTAGTTAAAGAACTATTGTAAAGTCATGTCTTGTTTTGATTCATTACCTGGGTTTGTCACTAGTTAAAGAACTATTGTAAAGTCATGTCTCGTGTTACAACAAGCCATTAATTAAAACTACATGTAGCTTAAAGGTTAACTTTATTATAAATGCTCAGTTAAAACCAGACTAAAAAATTGCTTGTTTAGTTGTAGCCAAATATTCAGAGATGACATTACATGTATAGATATGTATTCATTTCCAGTAAAGGCTATTTCAATTTTATAAAAAAATTATTGAAAATCTTGCATAGATTTTTGGCTAAAAGGTAAAATTACCATGAGTGATAACTTTCATGCGATTTTCCCCATCTACAGCTGTGTAGTGAATGTATTGAAAATGATCAAGAATTAAATCATGTACTAAATTAGAATGTCATCCTTGTTTTCTAATGAAATTTAAAACATTTAGCATAGGTTTTTTGTAAGATGATTTGCAGTGCTTACGTGAAAGCAAAAGTAGCAGTAACACCTTTTGCTAATTATTATTGGGAATATATGGTAAAATAGATTTAAACCACAAAGCTCGTAGTTAACAAGTTAACCTTTAAGAATACATAATAGCTGTTTTAAACATTTATGTTATGTATTTTGTTTGCATGGGATTTCGGGTGGGGTTGTCATATAGCTTGTTTTAAATATTGTTTTGTTTTCTGATAAGTGCTATTATTCATAATAATATTAGTCATATGTGTATACGTTTTGAAATGGGGAGAATGTTTGTGTTTGTAAGCAGAAACTTGTGTTATTTCTTTTCATTCATCCTTGGCTTAACTATACTTGAAAGTCATGAAAAAAAAATTGAGGCAATACTGAATTGACAAGTGTTTCTCATAGATATTTTAAACTGTACACTAAAGCAGATAATAATATAGAGGCTTCGGTTTGTATTCTGACATGTAATGTTTGAAGGGAGAGGAGATGAACAGACTCATAAACATCTTAATATCTATGAAAAGGTTTTCTTAGCAATTGTGTCATATATAACAGGTCTGTGTTGGCAGATTTACAGTTAATTTACCTGTTCAGAATATTAAAGACAATTGGCTTGCTGTTGTAAGATGTGTCCAAATAATCAAGCCTTTTTAGCAACTCTGTTCATTGGAGGTGAGGGGAGGAGCCATTGGTACAGCACTTACCTTAGGGGTTTCAGGATCAGTCATCCTCCTTGGACCCTAAAGGCTGTGGTATGTACTGTCCTGTGTATAGGAAATTGTATATAAAAGATCCTTTGTTTCCTTATCAGTAAGAGTGGCCTACATGTAAGTGACAGCAGTAGGATCTCTTGATCAAGTATCGAAAATAATTGTGTCAACCACCAAATAACCATGGTTTAATAATGTGTTGAGGTGTGAAACAACCCCAAAATATTCCCTGTTTGTTTGAAACATTTTACAATGGTAGCAAACTTAGGACATTGTTTTTAATGATACAGTTCTAGTGCAGGCCATTTAGTTTTAAAATGTGCTGAGGTATTTTTTTGCAGTTTGTTTGAAACATTTTACAATGGCAGCAAACTTACAACATTCTCCTTAATGATATAGTAACGAGTTCTAGTGCAGGCCATTTAGTAAGGTGCTAATGAATGTTATTACTTGTCAAAAGTGTACCTGCGCCTGTATTTTAGTGGGGTACTAATTAGCATATATTTATTTGTTGAGAAAATCATGGTATACAGTGGAATAATTAATATGTTTAGCTGTTCAGGCTAATTAACATTTACCTGTTTCCTGGTGAAAGATATAGTAATTGTCGTTTTTTATATTTGTAGGCAACAACAGTTGTTTAAAACTTCAAACAAACAAAAATGCAATAAAAAATAGACTGTACTACAAAAAATCAAAATGCATAGTCCCTTGTGAAATAAGCAAATCAATATAACAAATAAGAAATTGACTGTGTATTAATGCAAAGACCAAACACATGTGATAGCTAGATCAAATTGTTTCAAAGGTTGACTATTTTTATGTCAATGTTGTTGATGACATGTGCTTTAGAGTGTTTTAAATAAACCTTGACTTTTATATGTCACGATGGTTTTAAAGTAAGTTCACTATTTGTGTCAACTTGTGTAACAAACAATGCAGATTTTCGAAAACCCAAAGGTTCACCTGGTGTATATCAATGTATTTTAAAAAAAGGTTAATGACATATACACGTGTATTTAAAACACAAACTTCATCTGTAACAATGATGTGTCGGTGAATTCTGACTACAGAATTATCTATGTATATATGTTGTAATATTATATGGCTTTGTGAAAGTGCATATGTGTCATTATTTAAATATGTTCTGTATGTCATATGATACTGGATGCGTCATCGTGTCTATATTAAATTATGTTACATGGTGTGGTGAAAATTATATATTTTTATATCAGATGTATCATATGGTTTGTCGCCATTCAAAATGTGTGTGTGTCAACTAGATGCTCTCAACCTATAGTCAATCACTACCATGAGTTGCATATCCTAAATATTAGGGGGACTAAAGGGAAAAGGGCACTTGAATATATTTAGGGGGGACAGGTCCTCACCCACCCCCTCCCGGATCTGCTGCTGAACTGTAGATCATTACACAGGAATCTTCACCATGACTACAATAGACTGGCTTACATAGACTGGATTACATAGACCGGATTACCTAGACTGGATTACATAAACTGGTTTTTGTATTGGAAATGTGTCATAGATATGAAAGTCAGTAATGGGAAAATTAAAATGTTCGAAAAATCTGAAACTGGTATGATGTTTGTAGTAAATAAATTTGATTTATTTTTAAAAAGTGTTTAGTGAGACCAAAATATGTTTAGTGAAACCAAAATCCAACAGCCTGAAAGGTAATTTGGTTTGAACAGTGTTTATTACCAACATACAAATACATTTGGGAATGGCCAAAAGGCAAAAGCCTACAACACTAGTTTAACATTTCTGATCCAGAATGATCAGGGAAGATCACTCTCATCTGATTTTTTAACAAGTGCAGTAAATGTACTATTATACACACAACTACATATCATTTATAAACCCATTATACTGCAGTTTGTGTGATACAAGTGCCAAACTGGCTGGCTTGTCTTCCCTTGTTGTATATGTTTATCGTATTGTGCATGACTTCATACATAACAAGATTTCGTTCATAACAAGATTTCCTTTTATGTTGATTCTTTTTCCCCTGTAGTCTAATAACAACAATAGGATAGTATAATATGCTTTGTCTTCGTGTTCCTTGCTTGGATGTGGGTACTGACAGAAAGGTGCTTTGGGAAGAAGTGTGTTCTAAGTTTTCACTTGATATAGCTTCTGGTCAGTGGAAAGATGTCAGATATACAAATAATGAAGAATGGAAGGGGATATAGGTTCTGTCATGGAACGTTTCTTGTGCGTGTGCAGTCTAGTTGTATGCTCAGTAAACATATCCACAAGGATAAGCTTTCCATTGGACTGATACACTTTTGCATACATAATGACTGAGTATTAATTTTCTAGGCAATTCTCATTAGGATGGTCTGTCATGGTTTCTTATTAAGTCTCAAAATGTCCTCCTTTGTCTCAATAAAGTCTCCTTTATGTCTCAGTAAAGTCTCCAGTGGAAAGATGACTTATCATTGTGGTTTAAACTTCAGTTCACTTTCATTTGTCTATGTTAGGGGTTTTGGGGGTTTTTTTTTGTTTTGTTATTATTACTTTGTAGTTTTCACACAACAGCTTTGCCACACTTGCCAAAATAATTTTGTCCAAAATTGGCCATTGCAAGTCATTCTCATTGTGTTGAGAGTTGAACAGTATTTTATATATACGAACATCTGTAGAGGGATGTTCTGAGTTCATCTGGTCTTTGTATGCTTTGTTTATGATGATCATCCTGGAAAAGGATTTGTTGACTTACGAAGGTCATGTAAGCACAAACATTATTATGACTTTTTCTGTTCTTTAATACTCTTTGAACCTACAGGGATAGAAATTTTTTAATTTCATTTAATGATTACCTTTTAGAAAGCTACAGTTTGGATCTACAAACTCAGATATGCTTTAATTTTTGTTAGTTATTCATTTTGATCTACAAGTTGATGTGGACCTTTCAGTTATATCCTTATACCCATTGGACCATTTAGTTCAGTTCATTATTCCATTGAAAAATCGATACAATTTAAATATACAAACTCAGCTGAGCTTTTGTTTTCATTATTGTTTTTTTTTAACAGTAACAATTTTGATGTGGAGTTAAATTTAATTTTCAGTATAGAATGAGGACTTGGTGATTGATTTAAAATTGTTTAGTGAGATCAGTAATCCAACTTGAAAGGTAATTTGGTTTAAACTGTTTAGTTTCAATTAGAGTTACAATTCCGAATGTATTTAGTCCAAGTGGGCTTTTATTAAGTATTTGTGATTATTAGTGTCCAGTGAGACCTCTCCAAACTGGGCACCCATAGCACCAAGTAAAATGTCCAGTTTTAAGGGGTATCTGGTTTAGAGAGGTTCTCTTCTGTACTGATATTTATAAAAAAAAACACGTCCGGTTTAGAGGAAATTCTGATTTACCAAGGGTCTTGTTTTGAGGGATTTTGTAGTATTTTAAAATGGATCATTTTGGGAAAAAAAACCCATGATAATAAATAAATAAATTGTCAATGAAAACTTGTAGAATGTACTGAGAACTGTGAATATTGTGGTGCCTCTCATCTTGTCACAGCCACATGTGATAATTGCTGAGACAGTTCTCATCACTGATCACAATTCTATAGCTTTGGTGTGGAACTGACTGGAGGATGGTAATTCAAAAACATATATTCTGAGTTTGTCTCTGTCATATACTTCATATTAAGAAAGTGCTTTTCATTTATCATGTATATACACATAATTATATATGTGGAACTGAATTTACAAACTCTGTTTATGTCTTATACGCATGTGTAACCAGACCTGTCAACCCTTAGTCAAGAGAAAGCAGGAGGTGTGTGTTGAAAAAGCAGGAGATTTTGTCAAAAAACAGGAGATTTTTTAACTTCACACAATTTAACCCAAATTCGCAAGGTTGTTGTAAACATTATTACAATAAGTTATATGAACACTACATAATGTCATATATACTTGTTAACCATAGATCTTGGCTTCAAAAAAAAAATTGTTAATTAATTAATTTAAAAAAAAATATATGTGTGTATATATATTTCTTTTTAAAGTTTAAATATTATTGTGATTTAATAAAAAAAAATGTTTTAAATCTCTTTTATCCAAAAATGTTAAGAACATTAACAAGAAATAAAAAAATTTAATTAGTACATTTACGGCATTACACTTACAGGTTACGTTACATCATCATTTGTGGTTAGTGTACCCAAATTCAAGAACCCAAGACAAATTTATATAAATCTTATAAATTAATATTCAGTTTTTACTATAATGAGGAACAGTGGCGTGGTACTTATTTAAAATCATTATAATGATGCAATAAACATTGTATTTCCATTAATCATAAGCAAAACCTCATTACGGACATTGTGTGAAATATACGGGAATTATACCCATTTCCGTGGATAACTTTATATCAAACACAACATTTATTAATTGTAAAAAAAAAATCTATTGAAGTGTACATTTGTTACCAACATTTTACTGCACAAACATACAAAATTAACTGACACAAGTATGTTTATATAGCTAACTGGTATTTTCTTTGTCTTGCTGTGACATGTGATTTTAACATTGTGTGTATTGCTGTCAACTCTGGTACTCCCTTATGTTATTTTGGCAAAAGGGGATCAATTTTTTTTTTTATGCCTACAAAAATGTCATTTAACAGGAGAAATTGTCTCCTGCACAGGTTGTCAGGAGATTTGATCAAATACCAGGAGACTCCTGCCGAATCCAGCAGGGTTGACAGGTCTGTGTGTAACTACATAGATTTACAATGCTTAAACACCTGTGCTTAAGGAAAATAGGCTTTGTTAATTTGTCCCATATGTCTTGTTTTGTCTCCTTTTATTGGTAATGCAGTGGATTCTGTCTAGACTGGATTCGTGTACAATTCACACAATGCTATATTTAAAGTGTTGTTCAGGTTTCTAATAGAATAAATGATACAGGAAATATTTTGTTTTTACAATGCAACCATCCCTAATCACTTTGAAAATTGATTAGCAACTAGTACTTAATGTTTTAGAATAATATCTCAGGCAAATCATGGCACAGTATTGAACAAAATGTTTCCCATGATAATATGTGCTATAAATGTTCAAATGTACAAATGCAAGTAACATGGTCGATTTCAAAATACCTAATAACAGTCATATGTGATGTTTGGTTTAGACAGGTTCCAGTTTAAACAGTGTACATTGTTGTTAGCAAATGTCATTTTGTAGTCTTTACTATATTACTTTAAACTATTACATGTACCGGGGTATATGTAATAACATTTTTTATTATATATATATATACATATATTTAGGTGTGTTTTTTTCTTTTGCTCTTCACATTTTAACTACAGTACTAAGAGGAGGAGTGCTGTTTTATTTAACATGTATGTATGTATGTGCAGTTTGCACAGTGTTATCAAAGTACAGATGAAGCATAAATGAAATGTATCTGAAGAATATATGGTTGCTATGATTATAGAATATATATGCTGTTTAACGGTTGACTGTTGTGAAGTGATATATAGTGTTCTCTGATGGTTGACTGTTACAAAGTATGCCTTGTTCTTTGTTGACACCTGTGAATTATACGGCATTCTTAGACATTGTTTAGTATATGTCTGGGTGTTTTCTTCTTTTTCTAACAACTTGGATAAAATACTAATTATTAAAGTCTGACAGTGTTGAAAAAATATTTTAGGGTATTTTTGTGATTTTTATTAGTGTCTGAACTATTTGTTTTGTTTTTGTTATTACTGTCCCAACCTAAAGCCATGCACAAAAGAATATATATTTTTTACAACTAAAAATGAAGATGGTAAAAGTATAACTTTGGCTTGAAATGTTACATAATTATTATACCAAACTTTATGTGTACAATAACTCTGTGGTCCACCCTCAGTGTTGTGCTCACTTTAATATTGGTTCAGCATGGTGTCCTTGTTGATATCTTGTAACATTTTAGAACTCATACCACAGGTATTGTTTATCATAAAAACATTTGTAGTTATCATGTGATGTAAGACAGTGTCACATGATCTTTCTTTGGCAAACATATCCAATGCAAAAGATGTTCAACTTCTCAAAATATGCTTGTACATGTACCAATATTCCATCTGGAAGAAATTGTTTGTTAATGCTTCCAAATCTTTTTTATAGTTTTATCTTGTGTACATATTTGTTAATATGATGACATAATAATATATATATATATATATTTAACATATTTATTGCAGATCATATATTGAGAATGAGTGCTATAGTTAATTCACATATAGATCTGTACTGATTAAATGTGTACTGTTACCACATTGCCATCACTGTCAAACTTTTGTTCAACACAAAATGGTAGCAATCAATTGAGGATGGTCCAAAATTGATCACATGGAGCAGAATGTAACTTTTGTGTACCCACCACCCACAAAATAAAAAAAATATTTCAATAAAGTATGCCTAGAGAACAAACTGAAGCATACCCACAAGGCGTAGTATAATAAAAGAAATGATGTTACCTCCCACCTCCCCATGTTTTTAATTCTGGAACAACCATCATTGTATTGATGAATTATAATTACTCTGAATTGATAAAGTAAAATGTTTTCCAACCATACCTATATATGTCATGTCATGTCATAGGGTTTTACGTGCACATTCAGAACAAGCTGTTGTAGCGCACACCTGTCGTGGGCACAAGAGCCGGCATTGGTCGGCTCCTCCGTCCATGACAGGAAAGTATACCTATATAGTTTAATGTTCTATTTAAATAGTTTCCTTTGTCGGTTTTGGCGGGATTTTTTACACAACACCCATGGGTGGCAGTGTGGTATAACAAGTGTTTGTATTACACAATACCTGTGGGTGGGTGGCAGTGTGGTATAACAAGTGTTTGCATTACACAATACCCGTGGGTGGGTGGCAGTGTGGTATAACAAGTGTTTGTATTACACAATACCCGTGGGTGGGTGGCAGTGTGGTTATACAAGTGTTTGTATTACACAATACCCGTGGGTGGATGGCAGTGTGGTATAACAAGTGTTTGTATTACACAATACCCGTGGGTGGGTGGCAGTGTGGTTATACAAGTGTTTGTATTACACAATACCCGTGGGTGGCTGGCAGTGTGGTATAACAAGTGTTTGTATTACACAATACCCGTGGGTGGCAGGGTGGTATAACAAGTGTTTGTATTACACAATACCCGTGGGTGGGTGGCAGTGTGGTATAACAAGTGTTTGTATTACACAATACCCGTGGGTGGGTGGCAGTGTGGTATAACAAGTGTTTGTATTACACAATACCCGTGGGTGGGTGGCAGTGTGGTTATACAAGTGTTTGTATTACACAATACCCGTGGTTGGATGGCAGTGTGGTATAACAAGTGTTTGTATTACACAATACCTGTGGGTGGCAGGGTGGTATAACAAGTGTTTGTATTACACAATACCCGTGGGTGGATGGCAGTGTGGTATAACAAGTGTTTGTATTGACTGCTTGCTGTATGACTGTAATCAGAGAATACTGTACATAACGACCATATTGAGAATATCTGTAACCAGAAGTGTGTGATGAGGATGGAGCGAATCTTGTTTTTCTCATTAAACTTGGTTCCTCCAAACATTTAGTTGTTGTTGATGTTGTTGGGGGATGGTATTTTCCTATTTGTTTTCTTTCTTTTTTTTTTCTTCTTTTTTTTGGGGGGGGTGTGTGTATTTCTGTAAAATAGTTTGTTTTGTTTAATGACACCACTGGAGCACATTGATTAATTAATCATTGGCTGTTGGATATCAAACATTTGGTAATAACAAAACCATATCTCTGCACAAGGCAGAGTCAAAAGGTAATTCAGCAGCCGAGATTGTTTTCATGTATCGCTGTCAGGTGCGTGGGCTGGGTGTAGGCCAGTGGTAAAGTGTTTGCTTGATGCGCGGTCGGTTTAGGATCGATCCCCGTCGGTGGACCCATTGGGCTATTTCTCGTTCCAGCCAGTGCTCCACAACTGGTGTAACAAAGGCCGTGGTATGTACTATCCTGTCTGTGGGATGGTGCATATAAAAGATCCTTTGCTGCTAATCGGTAAGAGTAGCCCATGAAGTGGTGACAGCGGGTTTCCTCTCTCAATATCTGTGTGGTCCTTAACCATATGTCGGACGCCATATAACCATAAATAAAATGTGTTGAGTGCATCATTAAATAAAACATTTCCTTCCGCTGTCAGGTGCCTTATCTATAGGACTGCCACTCCCCAGATCCTTTTCAGGCTGATACCTGGTCAAGTTGCCTATAGGACTGCCACTCTTCAGATCCTTTAAAGGTCACTGTATCATGGAGTGTCATGCAGGAGTACCACTCCTGAGATCCTTTACAGGCTGTTACATCGTAAAGTTGCAATGTAGGAGGACTGCCACTCGGATGCTTTACAGGCTGTTACATCGTAAAGTTGCAATGTAGGAGGACTACCACTCCTGAGATCCTTTACAGGCTGTTACATCGTAAAGTTGCAATGTAGGAGGACTGCCACTCGGATGCTTTACAGGCTGTTACATCGTAAAGTTGCAATGTAGGAGGACTACCACTCGGATGCTTTACAGGCTGTTACATCGTAAAGTTGCAATGTAGGAGGACTGCCACTCGGATGCTTTACATGGCTGTTACATCGTAAAGTTGCAATGTAGGAGGACTGCCACTCAGATGCTTTACAGGATGTTACATCGTTGAGTTGCATGTAGGATGACTGCCACTCGGATGCTTTACAGGCTGTTACATTGTTGAGTTGCATGTAGGAGGACTGCCACTCAGATGCTTTACAGGCTGTTACATTGTTGAGTTGCAATGTAGGAGGACTGCCACTCAGATGCTTTACAGGCTGTTACATCGTTGAGTGGCAATGTAGGACTGCCACTCGGATGCTTTACAGGCTGTTACATCGTAAAGTTGCAATGTAGGAGGACTGCCACTCGGATGCTTTACAGGCTGTTACATCGTAGTTGCAATGTAGGAGGACTGCCACTCGGATGCTTTACAGGCTGTTACATCGTAAAGTTGCAATGTAGGAGGACTGCCACTCGGATGCTTTACAGGCTGTTACATTGTTGAGTTGCATGTAGGAGGACTGCCACTCGGATGCTTTACAGGCTGTTACATCGTATGCTTTACAGTTGCAATGTAGGAGGACTGCCACTCGGATGCTTTACAGGCTGTTACATCGTAAAGTTGCAATGTAGGAGGACTACCACTCCTGAGATCCTTTACAGGCTGTTACATCGTAAAGTTGCAATGTAGGAGGACTGCCACTCGGATGCTTTACAGGCTGTTACATCGTTGAGTTGCAATGTAGGAGGACTGCCACTCGGATGCTTTACAGGCTGTTACATCGTTGAGTTGCAATGTAGGAGGACTGCCACTCGGATGCTTTACAGGCTGTTACATCGTAAAGTTGCAATGTAGGAGGACTGCCACTCATGCTTTACCTGTTACATCGATCAATGTAGGAGGACTTCGGATACAGGCTGTTACATCGTAAGTTGCAATGTAGGAGGACTGCCACTCGGATGCTTTACAGGCTGTTACATCGTAAACAATGTAGGAGGACTGCCACTTGATGCTTTACAGGCTGTTACATCGTAAAGTTGCAATGTAGGAGGACTACCACTCGGATGCTTTACACGCTGTTACATCGTAAAGTTGCAATGTAGGAGGACTGCCACTCGGATGCTTTACAGGCTGTTACATCGTAAAGTTGCATGTAGGAGGACTGCCACTCGGATGCTGTACAGTAGGAGGACTGTTACATCGTAAAGTTGCAAAGTAGGAGGACTGCCACTCGGATGCTTTACAGGCTGTTACATCGTAAAGTTGCAATGTAGGAGGACTGCCACTCGGATGCTTTACAGGCTGTTACATTGTTGAGTTGCATGTAGGAGGACTGCCACTCGGATGCTTTACAGGCTGTTACATCGTTGAGTTGCATGTAGGAGGACTGCCACTCGGATGCTTTACAGGCTGTTACATCGTAAAGTTGCAATGTAGGAGGACTACCACTCCTGATGCTTTACAGGCAATGTTGCCACATGCTTTACAGTTGTTAGTTTGCAATGTAGGAGGACTGCCACTCGGATGCTTTACAGGCTGTTACATCGTAAAGTTGCAATGTAGGAGGACTGCCACTCGGATGCTTTACAGGCTGTTACATTGTTGAGTTGCATGTAGGAGGACTGCCACTCGGATGCTTTACAGGCTGTTACATCGTAAAGTTGCAATGTAGGAGGACTGCCACTCGGATGCTTTACAGGCTGTTACATCGTGTTGCAGTTGCACTGTGCTTTACAGGCTGTTACATTGTTGAGTTGCATGTAGGAGGACTGCCACTCGGATGCTTTACAGGCTGTTACATCGTAAAGTTGCAATGTAGGAGGACTGCCACTCGGATGCTTTACAGGCTGTTACATTGTTGAGTTGCATGTAGGATGACTGCCACTCGGATGCTTTACAGGCTGTTACATTGTTGAGTTGCAATGTAGGACTGCCACTCGGATGCTTTACAGGCTGTTACATTGTTGAGTTGCAATGTAGGAGGACTGCCACTCGGATGCTAACTGCCACTCGGATGCTTTACAGGCTGTTACATCGTTGAGTTGCATGTAGGATGACTGCCACTCGGATGCTTTACAGGCTGTTACATCGTTGAGTTGCATGTAGGATGACTGCCACTCGGATGCTTTACAGGCTGTTACATCGTTGAGTTGCATGTAGGATGACTGCCACTCGGATGCTTTACAGGCTGTTACATCGTTGAGTTGCATGTAGGATGACTGCCACTCGGATGCTTTACAGGCTGTTACATCGTTGAGTTGCATGTAGGATGACTGCCACTCGGATGCTTTACAGGCTGTTACATCGTTGAGTTGCATGTAGGATGACTGCCACTCGGATGCTTTACAGGCTGTTACATCGTTGAGTTGCATGTAGGATGACTGCCACTCGGATGCTTTACAGGCTGTTACATCGTTGAGTTGCATGTAGGATGACTGCCACTCGGATGCTTTACAGGTTGTTACATTGTTGAGTTGCATGTAGGATGACTGGCTTAATAAACCAAAACTGGATCAGAATAGAGTTATATGGTGCACAAATCGGTATTACAACTGATTATATCAGGTGTTCACAAAGGGTAAGCATATCCTGCTCCACTGGTGGTAGTCGTCATGGACATAATTTATAGTCAAGTCCCATTGCTTTTCATTGAGATGTACATGACTTTCACCAAAAAGATTACAAAGGAAGTACAGGTAGAGTATTGCATCAAACATCATTTTAGTTGGTGATGCATCATGCATGTTGATGTAATTTTAAATATTGTAGGTGCCATTTGTAAATGTCGCATTTCCTCTCTGAATATTGTAGGTGTCCTTTTTAAACGGTGCATGTCCTCACGAGAATAACTTAGTATCCGCTCCTGGGATATAACCTGGCTGTTGGTGAGAGTGCACTCTTCAGATTCATAGGATCAATCAACTGGGATGCGGTATTTCATCCCAACCAGTTCCCCACGACTGGGACATCAGCTGCCATGGTGTGTGTTCTAGCTGTTTGAAAATACATGTAAACGATCCTCTCATTTTCTTTAAAGTATTTAAAACGTTAAATGTCTTTGTTTATGTGTAATGCCAGGGTGGGTTGGAACGTCGCTTGTATTGGTTCTATTATCAAATGTTAGCATCGATAGCAATGGGAATTCATTTGGGATGAAGGGACACATATTTGTAGAAGCATTCTCGGAGTACTGTTAAAGCAATATACATGTCCCCTACGTTGTCCAACGCATTGTCTTATCTCTTTAGGTTCACGGGCTATAACTGAAAAATGGATAAATCGCGATGCATTACCAAAAAAAAAAAAAGCCTGTAAGACAAATTTCTATCTTTTAAGTTCAAGGACCATAACACTGTGAAAAAAGGGTAAATTGCCACGAAAGTCAAACTTGATCTGTAACAGAACATGATAAAGCTATACACAAAATTTCATCGCAATATCTTTAGGCATTGCAAAACAAAAATTCAATTTCTTTATCTTCTAAGTTCATGGGCCATAACTCTTGTCAAAAATGGGTAAATTACCATAGAAGTCGAACTTGATCCGTAACAGTACACAATAAAGCTACAACAAAATTTCAGCTCAGTATTTCGGTACATTGTGAAAAAAACCTATTCGGAAAACTATTTGTGGGACAGACAGACAGATAGACAGAAGGACAGAGACTAAACCTGTTAGGATAATCGTTATCAAGGGAAATAATTTTACTGTTATTGACAAACTGAAATGATCTAGTTGCCTCCCTTAGCCCATGGATACAATCTCATAATGTTGCAGGTGTGTGCCGTTTGATGTTTGTAGGGGGATGAGTCATGTTACCCCTGGAGGGGTTTTGACTCCCGAACACCCCCACCCCGTACACGCACCTGATAAGAAACGAAACTAAACTTACACACGCTCACATTCATAGTCCGAATGGTTGGGGTGGTGACAATCCTGGGATACAGGTTGGGTGTACAGTGTTCTATATCCTATCACCAGTCACTGTACTTTGTGACGTAATATGTGAATTCATGGTAATCCCACAACAGATTTAATAAACTACGACGCTGTAACAAATATTCCCATTGTAGCCTGATTTAATGTCTACAATAGTTGCATAGGGAATATTAAAAAAAAAACCAACAACACAAAGCTACATTGAAGTTTTATTAAATAATATTGACAGTAAACTAGAAAAAAATCAACCGTCTGGTTTGTAATTATATATTTATCAAAGACCATGAACAAAAGTGGAACACAAGCAGGTATTACGAGACGTAATCAGCAAGTTCAAAGCCTAACCCTGAAGGGTCAATCCTACATCTATCATTTGTTTTAAGGACATGAAGTCTGATCTAAATGTCTGGAAATATGTAAAATTTAGGTTCGTTTCTTTTCTGATCAATTGTATGTTAACTGTTTCACGTCCTAGTGGACACGAAAACTAAAAACATCAAAATCAAGCACCGTGTCGTTATTGCATTGTTAACATGAGAGGAAAAAATAACGCCTTCGGAGAGTCTCCTTCATATTTGAACTCTGTTGACGACGACCCCAGGGCTGACAGACCTTCCACATTGGTAAGCCAGGAAAATGTAGATGCCATAGAGCGAATTGTGATGAAGGGTTGAAGAGTGATGGAGCGACAGATACTAGGCATTCTGAGGATCAGTTATGGATCATCGGAATTCATTATCTATGAACATTTGGCTACGTGTTAAGTCTGTGCTCGTTTGGTCCCAAAATGAAGCCAAACCAGATTGTTCAGAGGAGAATCGCAAGCTGTTCAATCTGACCTGGGAAAATACTAAGCAGCGTTTAGTAATCAGGGATGAAATATGGATTTATCACTATGACCCTTTGCCTTCGTTCGATGGAAAGATCTGAATTCTCCAACACCAATGAAATTCAAGGACCAAGATCATGTGCACCATTTTCTGCTATGCTGAGGGACTAATCTATACCGATTATATACCTCGGGATGTTCACATTACAGTTCAATATTAACTCATTTGAACGACAAAACCGTAATATATGGCTAGGGACGTATCTTTGCACAGTGCGGAGTCGAATGGATATTTAGCAAAATAGTGCTTGATTCCGTGAATCTCTATTAAATGCCTCGTCTATATGAGAACAGCTACTTCTGAAGAGATTCTTTAATGACGGTTTCATCCCTCTTCAACCGCCAAAAGGAGGCCTGCCACTCACAGAATAATTTACTAAATCAAAACTAGGACCGGACAGAGCTCATCAGAATACGTACAGCTGTGATGACATACACTCATGAATCACTGTCGTAGCAGTGATGATATCAGGTGTTCGCGAAAGGTGAGCATATCGCTCGGCAAGGGTTACAAATGTGGCTCTGCGAGACTGTGTATTCCAGTTGTTTTACCCACTCATTCCCCAGACCTGGCCCCTTTTGACTTCGACCTATCTCCCAGTTTGAAGGGTCACCTCCTTGGTAAGCGTTACGAGGATGGCGATCAGCTCAG
The DNA here is from genome assembly GCF_016097555.1 of Gigantopelta aegis. Classification (NCBI taxonomy): domain Eukaryota; kingdom Metazoa; phylum Mollusca; class Gastropoda; order Neomphalida; family Peltospiridae; genus Gigantopelta; species Gigantopelta aegis. The sequence continues at coordinate 86,990,759 of NC_054701.1, forward strand.
TCAGCTACAAAGAGTGGTTAAACGAGCAAGATAAAACCTTTTACTCGAGTGGCTTAGAAAAGCTTCATGAACGTTTTAACTAAAGTATAGCTTGTTCGTGGTGACCATGTTTAAAAATAAAATTAGTTATATTTTACTGTCGTTTCTGTTAGCAGGTTAGGCTTAAAACGTTTTGATCAACCCTCGTACATTGTTTGGAAATGTTACTCCTTTTCTACTATGTTTTCTTGTACCACCTTGTCACTCTTCCTGCAGACTTGTATTGGCAGATGCCAACTATTTTACAACACCGTGACTAGTGAGGTAGGGGCAGTACCCCCCTCCCCCCCAAAAAAAAATAAAATAAAATAAAAATAAAATTAACAAGTGCTCTGTCTTTTTTTTGTGCCATTGTAGAATATTTCAATATTCTGTAATACCAAATATTTTTTCAGTCCGATATGTCAGGCTAGGTACCACCGTTTCACCTTTAGTTAGTTGCAGTTTTAATGTACACTGTCGTTAATTTTAAAACATGCATATGTACTAACTACGTTTCACGTAAAATCAACGACGTATGTAAATACTCCAAAATGAGGTGGTAGTTTACTTCAAAACAAGAATATTTGGCAGACTATGCTTCCTAAATCCCTGAAATATCCTACAATCAATTAAACATTTTAAAATTCAGCAAAGATCCCCGATAAGGGTTAGTACTTGCCGTAGTACACATGGCACATGATTTGTGGTCTAATTATTGTAGCTAGGCGTTGAAGAATTCCATGTTTTAAGTACTACCAGTAGTGTTACTCACAAAAGACATGGTTTTGAAACTGTCTGTAGTCTCCGATGGATACAACTATGACAAAATTATGTTCAGGCATATTAAAAGAAAGACATATATATGAATTTGGACAGGTATGGTATTAGTGTTCTTAGAGTTTTAATTTAATGATAGAAGCAAAGAAAGTTGTATATTTTTGTTAGAAACGTTACGATACATTTTAATTTTATAACACAATGAAACATTTGCAAAATTGTTCATGCTCCTAAATAGTTTAATTCCGATAACGTATCCTGTTGAGAATTGGCTAATTAATTATAATTACAGGAGGATTGTGTCTGTGAATGAAAATTGTTCACTTTTACGGTAACACGTCCCAAAACTATACTCTAATGTGAAATAGGTATGTGGACAAAACTCAAACCAAACTGCGTGCTTTTCACTACAAACATACAATTTTTGCATTTAGCTACAAATGCATAGTCATGTGATCGACAACAATAACTGGTTTTCTTCTACCTCAGCTTACACAAGTATACACACACGAAATCATATAAACACTACGTACACCCAAATACATCTCTACGTAACATTGGAAGAAAAACAATTTCAAAGCTTTCTTTAGTATGAATATGTGAAAATATCTACATATTATCATTATTAACAAATGGAACATATATAAAACTGTCGATTAAAATGACATTATATAATACACTAAATACATAATTTAATAACAATTTTGATATAATCATGAATAAATAGTTGTTTACAATTCCTATTGAGTAAATTTTATTAAACAACATATATAGATTAAAGAAACTGACCCTAGCAAGCAGACAGTGTCAAATATTGTTGGCTATTACAGCTGCTTAAATTAGCCTTCTTTTTAAAAACGTTTTTGTTTTCCTTTTTTATTAATTTATTTTTGTTTAAATCAAATGCAACTCATTTTGGTCATCCTGTCGTTCGTATTGGCTCTAAACACACTTTAGACATCGGCAACTAGGGTCAGTGACTTTAAAATGGCAAACGTGTATTATACGTTGCATCTAAAACTCGGAGGTACTTTTGTTTTATCTACACATAAACAACGCAAAAACAGTACATGTTAATTCATCAAAATACATAAACGTTGATGGCGGTTCTTGACAACTACAAATTAAAGGGACGCGTCTGTGCTCCAATGATGTTTTATAAAGTCTGGACATCCACGGTCAAGACATGTTTTTGTATCAAACAGTGTATGGACCAAAAGCTTTCAAAAAGTAGGGGTCTCATACAAGTGTTTGTTTTGTTGACTCTTGTATACGAAACTCTTATAACTCCATTAAACGCAGATATTTCCTGACTACAATTGACTCGATGTAACCATCTGATGTGTTAGAGATGTTGTACAAATTAGTTACGTCCTGATCAGGTTCCAATCCCTGGTGACAGCTGCTTCAGAGCTACGACGTAGATGTCGACCCAGCTGCTGACGTCGTTGACTACAACCTCGCTATTCCGTCTGTCGTTATTCTCGGGATGGTGGAATATGGAGGGGGCTGGTTTGCATCCTCTCGCCGAAAGTCGACATTCGGTCGGAACAATTCCTTCATCCTCTGTATAAAATAAGCAGAGATCACCACGTGAATGACGGGCGTGGACGAGGACCATGGGTATGAATTTGAACAACACAAGTGTAATACATGAGCAGGGCCGTATCTCCGCACAATGCAGAGTCGTATGGGAAGTTCATGAATGGTGGCTGATTTTCATGAATCTCTGTCTGTCTGTCTGTCTTTCTTTCTTTCTTTTACTTATTTTCGTGCTTATACCAAATTAAGGTTCAAACACGCTGTCCTGGATCCTGGACCCACATATCAGCTATCTGGGCTGTCTGTCCAGGACAGTGGGTTAGTTGGTTAGTGGTTAGTGAGAGAGAAGAGGGTGTAGTGGTCTTACACCTACCCACTGAGTTATTAAAACTCGTTCTGGGTGGGAGCCGGTATTGGGCTGCGAACCCTGTACCTACCAGCCTTATATCCGATGGTTTAACCACGACACCACCGGGACCGGTGAATCTCTATCTAGTGCATCATCTATAAGAGGGCAGCTACTCCAAGGAGATCCTTTACTGGAGTTTTCATCCTTCTTGCGCTGCCACAAAGAGGACTGCCACTCCCAGACTAGTTTACTAAATCAAAACTAACACCAGACAGAGCTCATTTGAGTGTGATACTTTAGTTATTTATTATTCACAAACTAATTTACTAACATACATGTCAAGTTGGCCTTTGATTTTGGTCGGTGTACGACGCTTATCATAAAATGTAACTGATAGTTTGTTAACGGAATTTGAATTATGACTTCAGCACCTAGGGTCAAACTTGACACGGACCCGAGTATCCGACATTTACCCTAGATGATAATGCGACTAAGGAATAAAGTAAACTAACATTATGCATCTTACTGCCAGCGCTGAACATGGATACCAAATCATGCCCCATTGTATTGCATTCCACACATTCGACTTTTGTGAACAGACTCGAGTCTTACTAGACTCTGCCCGTGTTCGAGTACTCGTGGACACCCTATCAGCAAGCACTCACCTGTCGTAGAGAGCCTTTCGTGACAATGATCTTGTACACCATGTAGGCGGGGATGATGCCCAGCGATGACATGATCTGGAAGATGCCCACCACGTGAGCCCACGTCGGGAACTTGTAGTTGATATACGTCACTGGGGTAAACGTCGTCAGACTGAATATCACTATTCCCTGTGGGGGAAATATGTTCCAGTGAGTGTGATAAATATAGGAGCATTTTTATATACGGCGATGCTACGTTGTCTGTCATTACATTGCGCTATTTCATACATTAAAAGCTGTTTTTCATATTCCTTGACGAACTTTTCAATCAAAGCTGTTTAATAATTACGTAATATTTTAATGTTTTGTACATATATTTGTATGCTAGTTTCATTCTGTTATACAAAACGAAAGTAGTTAATGGGTTCGCATAATAATATTAAAATGTTAGGTACAACTATTCAATATTAATACATTTGTTTGTGTTGTTCTTTTTAAATAATTTTTTTGTTGTTGTTGAGGGCTTGGGCGGGGTTTGTGGGGGGTTTGTGGGTTTTGTGTGTAAGTATATATGTATGCCAGTTTATTTCCACTGTACAGAATGGAAGGGTTTAAAGAGTTTTCATAATCTTATGCATTTCCGTAAAAATATTAAATAATAAAAAACGATTGGTTAGTTGCTGCTGCCCACTTACCAGTGTGATGGCGGGAGTGGTAACACACCAGCATATTTTCCAGTAGAAACTTGGGTAGAATCCAAACATCTCATTCAAGTTTTCATAGAAACGATTCACACCTGGGTTTTTGTTTTTAAATCAGAAAAAGTTTTAGCATTATTAAACAATTGGCCTGCACAGATCTATCTATAATTGAAAACATATTTTACTGTATATACTATATATATTCAAAAGTTATCCAGTTTCAGAGGCCCTCTTCTAATTACAAATATTACAATAACGGTGACAGTAATTTTCAATCAATCAATCAATAAAGTATCTATCATAGTGTGGTCATTTTTAGATACGAAATCAGTTAAGTTAACTTTTAAACAAAATACATATAAACATAAATAAACATATACATAGATAAAAAGATACACACGCACACACACACACACGCACGCACGCACGCACACACACGCACGCGCGCGCACGCACGCACGCACACACACGCACACACGCACACACACACATACACATATATATATATATGTGACGTGTATCACCTAACAAAAGTAATATTATTAAATTACTGTAAAACACTAAGCAAATTTCAATAATCACGATTCTGTTAAGAATGTAAAGGATACATTATGGCTATAGTTTATATGTATGTTGGCATCCTGGTCCAAATTGAACTAATATAAACATCTTACCATAAACCCACGCAACCGCTATGCACTCGAAGAATGTGAGAAGCAACAGAGCAAACCCGCTGGCAGAATATGTGTCGAATATTTGGAAGACGTACATCCCACCCTGGAATAAAACATTTATAGTTGAATGACTTATAATAGTATCAGAATATGTGTCGAATATTTGGAAGACGTACATCCCACCCTGGAATAAAACATTTATAGTTGAATGACTTATAATAGTATCAGAATATGTGTCGAATATTTGGAAGACGTACATCCCACCCTGGAATAAAACATTTACAACTGAATGACTTATAATAGTATCAGAATATGTGTCGAATATTTGGAAGACGTACATCCCACCCTGGAATAAAACATTTACAACTGAATGACTTATAATAGTATCAGAATATGTGTCGAATATTTGGAAGACGTACATCCCACCCTGGAATAAAACATTTACAACTGAATGACTTATAATAGTATCAGAATATGTGTCGAATATTTGGAAGACGTACATCCCACCCTGGAATAAAACATTTACAACTGAATGACTTATAATAGTATCAGAATATGTGTCGAATATTTGGAAGACGTACATCCCACCCTGGAATAAAACATTTACAACTGAATGACTTATAATAGTATCAGAATATGTGTCGAATATTTGGAAGACGTACATCCCACCCTGGAATAAAACATTTACAGTTGAATGACATGTAATAGTATCAGAATAAGTGTCGAATTTTAAGTTAGATAGATATCACACAAACTGTCAGAGAATCAAGTTCGTCAAAGGAAGGCAACTTGACGGCAGCCGAAACATTGGGTATAGTTGTTGTAACGGTATAAATGAAAATACATGTATATACCTCTGTAACCATGGACAGTCCGATGAGATAGGACAGAAAGCACACGCCTCCTATGAAGAGTTCCCGGTGTTTTCGCAGGGTGTGTGGGTACTCGTCAATGAGCGCCGTGAAGAAACCCTCCATCGTGCAGAACTGGCTGTCCATCCCCAGCATCAGCATCATCAGGAAGAACAGGATCGACCACAGGGGCGAGATGGGCAGCTGGACCAGGGCTGACGGGTACGCGAGGAACGTCAGTCCCGGACCTGGGGACAAAGCCAAATTCACATCACACTGTCAGCAGTGTTATCAGTGGCGGATCTAAGGGAAGCCCCCCCCCCCCCCCCCCCCGAAAAAGTCTGTAACAGTTATATTTTTATCAGCCGACTTAGTGCCACCGATGAGCACCACTCTACGACGTTCAAAATATAGTTATATTTTTATCAGCCGACTTAGTGCCACTGATGAGCACCATTCTACGGCGTTCAAAAAAAAATATATATATATTCATTTTTTACGTTGGAGAATCCGAGGAATAACTAATAAAAAGTCAGAACCCCTAAATGGATTTTTTGGATCCGCCACTGACCATAGTGGAACTTTTGAAATATAGAAGACAAAATGTTTATGAGAGCCTGATCAGCCCCGAAATTAGGTGATGGATTAATAAGCTCAGCCTAGCCAGCCCCACCTGCTTTTGGTTCAGTGATTAATGTTACATTTTCATAAGGCGAAATAGGCTTATTTATTAACCCCAACGAACTACATTACATTAAAGGAACAGACCCTAGTTTTTAAACACATGGACCCCAGTTTCAACCCGTAAAAATGGACACTAAGTTTGGTTAATTTACAAACCTGAGTCTGTGACGTCGAAATCCCTTAAAACCAGACTAAAACGCAACTCCATAACCGTTACTTCTCAGACGCACGTGCGTTTTTAAAAATATGAAAAATGCATTTTGTGGTATTAGAAATATCAGGATGAACAGAAAAACTTCGGTTGTACGAAAAGGGATAATCTAAATAATAAAATATAAGTAATGTTTTATTTCAGTGATCATGAACGGCTCTAATAGTAAAAAATATTACTTAGTTTTTAAAAACTAGGGTATGTCCCTTTAAGGTTACATCTTCGTTTTTAAAAAAAACACCCAATTGCCGACGACTAATGAGTCAATATGCTCTAGTGGTGTCGTTAAATAAAAATAAACTTTGACTTTTGCTATTTAAAATCCTAGATCTGTGTCTGGTAACATTTCTAAAGCAGACGTTGCCGTTAAAGACATTGAGTGGTATTATTCATTGCTCCCCTAATGAATTTATGGGGAGCCATTTGAGAGTTTATCAGTTTGAACATTGATATTTAATCCTTTCGTAGTACTGTTTTCTTTAAGGAAATTTAAAAATTACTCTCCTTGGACTAATCCCAGGGGAGTGATAAGCAGCCAGAGTAATAGCTCCCTTTAAACGGTGTGGTCTGATAAAATGAAATTAAAGTCTGCTCAGAAGCATTTCTACGCATTGAAAATCAAAAGATCAATTTACACAACCATTGCATAGGAAGCAATGGACTCATCTCGCTAGTTTTCCATGTGGAAACATTCCTATTAATAGCCATAGATCGAATTTTGTTTTAATGTCTGCTTACTGCTCTCCGCGCCCGCGCCTTCGTAAAAAACCGCGGACATGGAAAACAGCCCTAATTTAGCACGGCGGTTCTGTATTATGGTATTAAAATCCTAATGTTTATAAACGGTAATTCACCAAACTGCCACACGTGATGACATCGTACCTGATGCGACGACCTTGGACACGGGTTTCTGTTGTTCTTTGGCCATGAAGCCGACGACGGAGAAGATGACGAATCCGGCGAAGACGCTTGTCGAGCTGTTGAGACACGATATCAAGACGGCGTCTCTGGAAAACAACAACATCGTGTTTTCATACTATTCGTAGGGCCGTACTTACTCTAAAATAATCGCCGTGGCAATGAAAGCCTGTAATACGTTGGTGATATCCCAAAACTATAATTATAAAAACTATAAATTATAGTGCTTGGAAAGAAAAAAGTGTTTTATTTTAACGACGCACTCAACACATTTTATTTACGGTTATATGGCGTCAGACATATGGTTAAGGACCACACAGATTTTTTTTAGAGGAAACCCGCTGTCGGCACATAGGCTACTCTTTTACGACAGGCAGCAAGGGATCTTTTATTTGCGCTTCCCACAGGCAGGATAGCACAAACCATGGCCTTTGTTGAACCAGTTATGGATCACTGGTCGGTGCAAGTGGTTTACACCTACCCATTGAGCCTTGCGGAGCACTCACTCAGGGTTTGGAGTCGGTATCTGGATTAAAAATCCCATGCCTCGACTGGGATCCGAACCCAGTACCTACCAGCCTGTAGACCGATGGCCTAACCACTACGCCACCGAGGCCGGTTATAGTGCTTGGAAAGCCCGAACACTGATATGAGTGGTCTTGTTAACTGTGTTGTGTATTCACTATTAAACCTACTTGTAGACGTTGTTGTGGAACTTGTTATAGCTGCCCAGCGCGATCATGGTTCCGAGACCTAACCCGTACGAGAAGAGGATCTGTGAGGCAGCGTCGATCCACACCTGTGTAATACATAGATAATATCACATGAGTGACATGTAGATATTACTACACGAGTGACACATAGATAATATTACACGAGTGATATATAGAATAATATTACATGAGTGATAGATAGCTAATACTATATCAGTGATATATAGATAATATTACATGAGTGATACATAGATAATACTACATGATTGATACATAGACAATACTACACGAGTGATACATAGCTAATACTACATGAGTGATAGATAGCTAATAACTACATGAGTGACGCATAGATAATATTACACGAGTGATAGATAGATAATATCACATGTCTGATACATAAATACTACTACACGAGTGATACATAGCTAATACTACATGCATGATACATAGCTAATACTACATGAGTGATATATAGATAATACTACATGCGTAATACATATAGATAATACTACATGAGTGATACATGTACTACTCAAAAGAATTTAAGGGTCAGACGAGATTTTCGACCTTATTTTCTGAATGTCAGTTATATTAGCTAGACCATAATGTCACGCATGGTATTGTTCCATTTTGACGAAAGTGGGTCTAAGCAACCCATAAATGAATTAAAATCCACTGTCATTGACACTGTCGACTAGTTCTAATGGCGAAAACATGCTTACATTTGCACGTAAATTAGGGCGAAAGCGAAAGGTCTGCTAAGTGCCCATAACTTGCTTTTTCACAAAGCGCTTCATTTGCACGCTTTGCACATGTATTCCATGTTCCCAATGCTGAATTTCCGTATAATTGGAGCTTGCGTTCGTGTACGGTGCACACTACAAATTCGACAATGGTACGACTTCAACTGACTATCGAAGATCGAGGAAGGGCTATTGCTTGGCTTCAGGATGGCAATACGCAAAGAAATGTTGCTCTGAGACTTGGTGTCAGTCAGAGTGTCGTTGGCCGACTGTGGCAACGGTACCAAGCAACAAATTCTGTTCGAAATCGTCCACGTTCGGGAAGACCCCGAAGCACTACAAATAGAGAGGACCGCTACATCACCAATATGGCTCTACGTCAACGCACAACCACTGCACGCCGATTACGTGACAATCTGCGGACTGCGACTGGAACTCGAGTGTCTGATCAAACCATACGCAATCGTCTGAGAGCCAATAATCTACGCTGCCGTCGCCAGGCTGTTCGACCACCACTCGTACCACGTCACAGAACGGCCAGACGACACTGGTGCACGCTTCATCTGCGGTGGCAACGTGTTCAGTGGGGTCGAGTGATGTTCACTGATGAGTCCAGGTTTAGTCTCCAGTTCAACGACGGTCGGGTTCGTGTCTACAGACGTCCTGGGGAGCGCTTCGCTGACGTTAACGTTAGACAACGTCACCGGTTCGGTGGTGGCAGCGTCATGGTGTGGGGCGGCATCTCTATCCACCACAGGACCCCCCCCCCCCCCTCTATGTGGTGGATGGCAGTCTGAATGGAATCCGCTATCTGAATGAGATTATCCGGCCGTTGGTTCTTCCAGGCCTTCAGCAGATTGGCGGCGGGGCAGTTCTGCAGGATGACAATGCCAGATCCCACCGCGCCAGGGTGGTAACGGACTTTCTCAGACAACAAGGTATCGCCAGGATGGATTGGCCAGCATATTCGCCTGACTTGGCCCCAATAGAGTACGCCTGGGACGAATTAGGCAGGAGAGTTCGGGATAACCATGCTCCTCCGGCCAACCTTCATGATCTGGGTCAACTTCTTATGGCAGAGTGGCAGGCCATTCCCCAAGAGTTCTTCAGACGTCTGATCAACAGCATGAGGCAACGATGTGTCGAGTGTATTCACGCCAGGGGTGGATTCACACACTATTAAACGAATGTTCTAATGTGTAAAATCCATGTTTGACAACCTTCAACTTTGACAGCATGTCATGTGACTTTCTTGTATACAGTGACGTTTATTTGTGGGTTTTTGTAAATATGGAACAATAAATAAAAAAAATTGGTGTAGTTTACATCATCAATCTAATACACTCTGAAACTTATTTGGTTATAAATTTTTGACCCTTAAATTCTTTTGAGTAGTATATATACACACATATATATATATATATATATATATATATATATATATATATATATATATATATACACACACACACACACAGAGAGAGAGAGAGAGAGAGAGAGAGAGAGAGAGAGAGAGAGAGAGAGAGAGAGAGAGTATTACACGAGTGATACATAAATAATCTTTGAGCGGCTGCTAAATAACAGCGTCAATCCACACCTGCATAATACACAGATACTTCTACACGAGCGGTCACTAGATGTTAACGTCAATACACATCTGTATAATACACACATAATACATGATCGGCCACTAGATACTAACTCAGTCTACACCTGTATAATACACATATACCTGTATAATACACATATACCTGTATAAATCACATATACCTGTATAATACACATATATCTATATAATACACATATACCACACATATATCTGTATAATACACATACTTGTATAATACACATATACCTGTATAATACACATATACCTGTATAATACACATATATTTGTATAATACACATATACTTGTATAATACACATATATTTGTATAATACACAGATACAAATACTACTACTTATGACCACTAGATACCAGTTTAAACAGACAGGCAGTTTATTCAGTAGTGTGGGCCTTATATCCTGTAGTTTAACTACGCACAAACCCCTTACACCGAGTGTCTGAAGCATCCCTCGTTTCGTTCATTTTGATTTATTGATTGTGATAGGGTTATGATATTAGCCCAGGCCAATAACCTAATACAGAAATAAAAATAGATTCTGAAACAGGTCAACCTTGTTTTGATTGGGTTAATTGAGTTGATCAAGACTTTGAGCAGCTGTTCGTCACAATGTTCCCGAACTGACGATTATCATTACTACGAGAGTCTCAGCTGTGTTAGAATCGACGTAACAAGCTGTGTGGTAGTTTGTCTGTCAGCTAGGATGTAGTCGATCATTTTCAACCCAAACGACAACATTGTTCTCGCGCTCTCTCTTGCTTTTTGTCCGTTTTGCTTTCATTGTATTCAGTTGTAAGTGACATATTGACGTGTCTATATTTAACATCGTGATTCTCTTGTTAAAACTAATATTAGATGTACAATTTCTTATACTATATAGTATATCAAGGGCAGATCCAGGATTTGGTAAGGATTCTAGAAAAGGTAAGTTTGAGTTTGCCGAAGGTAAATGATCAGACCTGCAAAAGAACTGTAAGAGTGTTCGAAATCATGTTCCAGGAAATGTTTGAAATAAAGATGTCCAGATCCCCTGTCACGGAACCCTTGTGACATCACTCTGGGTCCGCCAGTGGGTATGGAGTTGAGTTGTATATAACAGCAACTCCAGAAAGCTTGCGAACCCCGCCCGTTACCGACTCTGGTCGGGCTGCCAGTGTTCTCTGGCACTGAACTAGCGCAACCGGCCCCTTCTCTCCCTCCCCCACCCCACACCAACCAACCCCTTTCCTGTCCTGGACGAAGGAGCCAGCGTAAGTCGGCACCTGTGCCCATGACAGGCGTGCGCTACAATAACTTGCTCTGAATGTGCATGTTAAGCCCTATGACCTGACCTGACCTAACTTTGCGAACATGGTTACTATAGACGTTGGCTGTTATATACAGGACCAAAATATGTAACCGTTAACTGCTTAGCTGTCGTTCTTTAAAGTAACAACAGTCGGTACTACCATCTGTGGGCATTACATGTGTATGATGAAGACAAAAAATAACAATATAAATATTTTATTACTTAAAAATATACATATTCAAAACATATAACATAATTTATGTTTCTATATACAGTTCATTGTATAAAATTTAGAAATTAAATACGATATGGCTGACACCAGGGACGGATAAAAAAAATATTGGGGATGGAAGGAAGGAAATGATTTATTTAACGACGCATTCTGCATATTTTATTTACGGTTATATGGCGTCGGAAATATTGGGGAGGGGGTTAAGGGGGAAAAGGCACATTGACCAACTCGTTAAAAAGCAACCTGGTAAAAAATCGTTTTAAAAAGCCAGAAAAAAATAGGCAGTGGGATATATTATGGGCGAATGGTCCCCTGGTCCTCCCTCTTTGATCTAGCTGTAAATATCAACAGTTGTAAATGATACTACTACTTCAACAACAGCACAAGAGACTTACGTTTGATTCAGTGAGTTTGGACATATCTGGAACAATGTAGAATTTAATTCCTTCTATGGCTCCCGGCAGAGTGAGGCCCCGGATGAGCAGAGCGAAGAGAAGCATGTATGGAAACAGAGCCGTCACATACACAACCTGCGGAGACAAAAACACTATATAATAATTAACCAATAACACAAGCGAATTTAGGATTTGAACAACGAGAGTCCAAATAATTATTTTTAATACCACAATATGATGAAAAATACATATAATATCAAGCTGTTTATGCTTAATACACGATGGCGGCCATCTTGGATTTGGTACACTTACCATGTTTGGACAAATTGCCACCATATTTTTTCTAGACCTTTATTGTGTCCTTCTAAACCTCTATGACATGTTTATACAGAATCAAGTATTCATTTGTTTTTAACAAACATTTGCCACAGAAATGTTTTGTTTTTGTTTTTGTTGTCCGATGTAGTGACCCGCGTCATATTAGTGAAAGTATCAGTGTTTAATCTGTAACTGAATTAAAGGGACTGCCCTGACTTTGCTGCCAATTCAGTCTGATTGAAATCAGTCTATAACTATTAACTGGTAGACCAGTAGAGATGATTTCAATCAGATTGTTGACAATTTAACATGATTCCGGATAAAGAAGTCTTTCTGATGACCAGAATTACATTTTCGTCTTTATAGTATCAGTGTCAGCATATCCAACATGTTTTTGGTGGTTCTAATATTTGTAGAAGCTCAAATTGGATTTTACCTCCTAATAATTTCATATGTATATTTAAAAAACCCATATTAGGAATGAATTATGCAGTATATTTTTAACATATACTATGAAGCATATTAAAAAAAAAAAAAAAAAAAAAATTGGGGGGGGGGGTTGGTTTTTTATTATTATTATTATTATTATTATTTTTATTGTTGTTGTTGTTTTTGTTTGGGTGTGTGTGATTGTTGTGGGGTTTTTTGGCGTGGGTTTTTTTAGGGGTTGGGTTTTTTATTTTTATTTTATTTTTGTTCAGGTTGTGCTTGTATACGTTTTGTTATAACATGATAACATTATGACTCTTGTGAATTCATTTGGTCCACTGTAGCAGTCTTTGATGCCATGGCTGACAGACCTGGTGCAGACATTTGACAGCTGATTGCTCATTCGTGTCTTGTCTTCTCACTGTAATTTCCTCCTCAACGATCAAGTACAAACCGCTGACCTAATTCAAACAGCTAGTTAGAACTGCTATTTTTAGCATCTCTTTAAAGACGTGAACGACAAATGACTTCTAAATATGATAAGCCGGAGAGTTTACTAAGGACAGTTTTTTTCACATTTAAAATGTACAACAGATAATTCACTTGGTCGTTTAGTTCAAATGGTATACATATGTCCTCTAGGCAGACGAAAACCGCAGAAAAACCCGTTTCCAATGATATTAATTAATTAAATTAATTAATTGTGATGTATTTTTATAAAGGCATAGTTTTTAATATACATGTATAACAGTCCTTTTTATTTCTAAATTCTACAAATTTTAATTAGCGTTTTGCACTGTGTATGCAAATAATTGCAGCAGAATGGCAGACTTGACTTGCACAGTTATTCTTAAAACATCAAACCGAAAAACAAAACAAAACAAAATCAACAACATAAGAACAACATATTAAGTTCAAAATGGCATACCTGTTCATAAACGCCCAAAGGATATCGCGAAAAAGCTATGAATATGTGCATTTATGATGGAATTAAATTAAAAATCAACACGACCATGAAGGACAATGATTCATTTCCAATAAACTGAAATAAAACAGAATCAGGAAAAGGACGTGACTCTAAGAGATGGTATCCGTGTAGATGCGGAGTTCAATAAACACCAGAGATAGATCGCACCTTGCCTGTCCATTTGACGCCTTTCCAGATGCAGAAGTAGCAGAGGATCCAGACAGTGAGCAAGGTCAAGGCCAGCTGCCAGCGGACGTTGCCGGGGTTGTCGATACCGTCGCTGATCTGTAGAGCGTATCGCCTGTAAACCACAAGTAAATTCAGAACTAATCACATGGGGTGGGGGAAGAGCGGGAGGTACCGTAATTAATATTGTATACGTTGTCGATCTGCTGCAATATGTGTCTCTATGCATACTTTAAATAAAATGATATATCATTTATGGTATGTATACACACAAATTGATCTCCCGCCCATGCATGTGATCAATTCTGGAATAGTACTTAAGAGATAAAAACTAGTAATATGAAACTTTAAATACTGTAAAGTGAAAAAACATTATATCTGGCGGGGAAGAGTTCTTATGTAACAAATAAAACGGTCTCAAACCATCTGCAAAGATTGTAAATAGTTACAATTAAACATAAATGATGACATCAACCTAACTGTGCAAATCGTCTCGTAATGTTACCGTTAACAATATACATTGGCAATAAATACACAGGCATTTTAAAGATCTATCAAGGATGTTCCCCATTATTCTTCTTATGTATCATTGGTGGACCCAGAGAATGGAAGAACGATCCTGTGACTCCGCACTTTTTTCTTTTCTTCTGCCATGCTTTTACAGATCTCGTCTCTCATCGAGAGCTCGACTCATTTCTATTCAACAAATTCAAACTTGACCATTGTAGAATGTTGTGAACTAATCCCCCTTCACGGGCGAGACGTAGCTCGCTTGATGCGCGGTCAGTTTGGGATCGATCCCTGTCAGTGGGCCCATTGTGCTATTTCTCGCTCCAGCCAGTGCACCATGACTGGTATATCAAAGGCCGTGGTATGTGCTATCCTGTCTATGAGATGGTGCATATAAAAGATCCCTTGCTGCTAATCGAAAAGAGTAGCCCATGAAGTGGCGACAGCGGGTTAACCCCTCAATATATGTGTGGTCCTTAACCATATGTCTGACGCCATATTACCGTAAATAAAATGTGTTCAGTGCGTCGTTAAATAAACCATTTCTTTCCTTTCCTTAATCCCCCTTCACATAAAACTGGATACGCCCCTGAGTATGTCATTCCAAAACATCCTTTATGTTCGATGAAGAGAAATGTCAAATTACTGTACGGCTCTGCAGCGTGAGAGTCTAAGATAAAAGAAATGTACTTTAATATATATAATTACCACAAGAATTCCCAGAAGTGGCAGGTTGATTTTCTTAAGTACAATAATAAATGAGAACAAGCACGTGTAAGTATAACAAAACTCCTGGATGCTGAAATACTGATTTGTACGCAAACATTGGGAAGATGCCAGCAACTATTGGGGAGGGGGATCACTTATATATTAATCCGACTAGCCCAACACAATCCAACCCAGCTGAGAACCGTCTAGCCCAGTCCATCTAAACACAGTCCACCACAGCCCACCATAGCACAGCCTCGCCCAGTTCAGCCGAACATAGCCAGCCCAGCCCAACCCCAACCCCAACCCAACCCAGTCCAGCCAAACCCAACTCAGCCTCGCCCAGTTCAGCCGAACATAGCCAGCCCAGCCCAACCCCAACCCAACCCAGTCCAGCCAAACCCAGCTCAGCCTCGCCCAGTTCAGCCGAACATAACCAGTTCAGCCGAACATAACTAGTCCAGCCCAACCCCAATCCAACCCAGTCCAGCCAAACCCAGCTCAGCATCGCCCAGTTCAGCCGAACATAACTAGTCCAGCCCAACCCCAATCCAACCCAGTCCAGCCAAACCCAGCTCAGCCTCGCCCAGTTCAGCCGAACATAACTAGTCCAGCCCAACCCCAATCCAACCCAGTCCAGCCAAACCCAGCTCAGCATCGCCCAGTTCAGCCGAACATAGCCAGCCCAGCCCAACCCCAACCCAACCCAGTCCAGCCAAACCCAGCTCAGCCTCGCCCAGTTCAGCCGAACATAACTAGTCCAGCCCAACCCCAATCCAACCCAGTCCCGCCAAACCCAGCTCAGCCTCGCCCAGTTCAGCCGAACATAACCAGTTCAGCCGAACATAACTAGTCCAGCCCAACCCCAATCCAACCCAGTCCAGCCAAACCCAGCTCAGCATCGCCCAGTTCAGCCGAACATAACTAGTCCAGCCCAACCCCAATCCAACCCAGTCCAGCCAAACCCAGCTCAGCCTCGCCCAGTTCAGCCGAACATAACTAGTCCAGCCCAACCCCAATCCAACCCAGTCCAGCCAAACCCAGCTCAGCATCGCCCAGTTCAGCCGAACATAGCCAGCCCAGCCCAACCCCAACCCAACCCAGTCCAGCCAAACCCAGCTCAGCCTCGCCCAGTTCAGCCGAACATAACTAGTCCAGCCCAACCCCAATCCAACCCAGTCCCGCCAAACCCAGCTCAGCATCGCCCAGTTCAGCCGAACATAACTAGTCCAGCCCAACCCCAATCCAACCCAGTCCCGCCAAACCCAGCTCAGCATCGCCCAGTTCAGCCCAGCCCAACAAAACCCAGCCCACCACAGCCCACCACAACACAGTCTCACCCAGTTCAGCCGAACACAGCCAGCCCAACCCAGTTCCATTTAAAAACCACCAGTTTCTATGAGAACATCCCTATGCAGAAACAACAATTATTATACTTACTCCCAGAACTCCCTGATGGGGGACGAGAAGCGGTTCCCGTCGTACGTCTGCGTGCAGTTGAAGTCTGAGTACTGCGTCAACACCGTCGACTTGTTCAACGACGACGTCGTGTTCACCTCGAACCAGTCCGTGGCGTTGGTGCAGTTGAATGGCAGCTTGTCGCGTTCGTACTCTGACAGGCAGGTTTCCGTGTTCCACCAGTTTTCGCACGATGACCAGGGCAGGCGTGCGGCGAACGAACAGCACAGGTAGAACAGCGCCCACGACAGGATCACGATGTAGTAGGTGTTGAGCCACGCGGCCATCACGACGGCGGCATACCCGATACCTGGCAAACACACAACAGGATGGATGTAGTAGGCCTATTCCTCAGTACTATTACTATATATATCTGATGTAAATTTTATGTTCTTATTTTGTTCCATTTTATATGATTCATATATGAAATAAATTATTTGAATTAAATTGAATATTAAAGTATTATACAATTAAACGTATTATTTCATTTTCAATTTTGATCAACCTTTCTAAATTATGCGTCAAAATTACCTTCTAGAAATTACACAACATTTTCTATTTTACTTTAATCCTACGGGACATTTGCAAATTCAATAGCACCAAAACTAACTCTCGCCCGCTACCGACCCTGGTCAGGCTGCTTGTACTCCCTTGCACATGCCAGCGCTAGCGACCTCTCCCCCCAAAAAAACTAATTCTCGCCCGCTACCGACCATCGTCAGGCTGCTTGGGCTCCCTTGCACATGCCAGCGCTAGCGACCTCTTCTCTCCCCCCCCCCCCCCCCCCAAAAAAAAACAACAACTAACTCTCGCCCGCTACCGACCCTGGTCAGGCTGCTTGTGCTCCACTGCACATGCCAGCGCTAGCGACCTCTCCCCCCCCCCCCAAAAAAAAAACTAACTCTCGCCCGCTACCGACCCTGGTCAGGCTGCTTGTGCTCCCTTGCACATGCCAGCGCTAGCGACCTCTTCTCTCTCCCCCCCCCCCCCCCAAAAAACTAACTCTCGCCCGCTACCGACCCTGGTCAGGCTGCTTGTGCTCCCTTGCACATGCCAGCGCTAGCGACCTCTTCTCTCCCCCCCCTCCCCCCCAAAAACTAACTCTCGCCCGCTACCGACCCTGGTCAGGCTGCTTGTGCTCCCTTGCACATGCCAGCGCTAGCGACCTCTTCTCTCCCCCCCCAAAAAAAAAATATATATAACTCTCGCCCACTACCGACCGTTGTCAGGCTGCTTGTGCTCCCTTGCACATGCCAGCGCTAGCGACCTCTTCTCTACCCCCCCCCCCCCCCCCAAAACTAACTCTCGCCCGCTACCGACCCTGGTCAGGCTGCTTGTGCTCCTTTGCACATGCCAGCGCTAGCGACCTCTTCT